>NW_015546068.1:2859-12928 GCF_001515605.1 Sinocyclocheilus anshuiensis | reverse complement strand
AAGCAACTCCACCCCCCCCCCCCCCCCCGCTTCCCGCTCTCCTTCACTCTCATTCGCTCAGACGCCATCTTACGCTCCCGCCCTTTATGAGCGAGGAGGAAACTCCAGCCGTTGAGCTCAGTGAGACAAGACAATAGATGTTGCATAAGAGCGTTTTAAAGCTCCAGAGAAAACTACAACACACACAAACAAGGTTTAAAGCGACATTAGGATCCCTCCCGAGTTCTCCCCTGCAGGAATACAGACGGAGGTTTACCGTTGAGTCCCGGTTCTTCTTTGCTGTTCAGCTGCGCGGCGGCTGCGGTGGACATGTTGCCTCTCGTCCTCGCTCGCGTCCGTCAACTCGGCACGCTCCCGCCCGCTCCTCGTGCACGCGCACACGCATCTGCGGCCGCTGAGCGCAGGCGCGACATTTTAATAATGCCTGTACTAAAAATGTATTTCTTTTTTGAAGAGATATGAGATCTTTCATGTACCGTGATTAATACTTGTGTTGGTGTTTTTTTTTATTTTTGAAAAATCCTCTCTTTATTTGTTCTGTTCCTGCCTTTCTTTGTTCATAAAAAAAAGCTATTTAAATGCATCTTTCTCTTTTAGCAGTCAGTGTCAACTTTTTTTTCTTCTTTTCTCTTCCATATGTTCAGATGACACTGGATGCATTGTTGATACATTATGTGTAATGTATGCAAAGTTGTATTTCATTAACGTCATCTGAATTTTTTTGCAATAAAAAAAAAGTACTAAATAAATGAAATTTGCTGCACAGAAGTGCAAAAAAAAAAAAAATCCAGGTAAGTAAACTCTAAAATAAGCTCTCGTTTCTGTACACAATATACACAGGTAGAGGCATATAAGATACAGACAGATAGATCTATCTATCTGTATCATCCATTTATCTGTTGTTCTAACTAGATAGATAGAATGACAGATAGATAATCTATCTATCTATCATTCTGTCTGTATCATCTATCTATACACACATTATATAATCATTATTACACGGTTAAGTTGGGGATGTAAAGATAGACAGCATCTATATTTACATGTACTGCCATTATAACAACCTAAAACCCCGTTACTTTGGTTCAGAGATCACCAACTCCTAAAATAGCAGAGGCACAGATTCATTTCAGGGTGTCCTATTTGCTCCTGCTAACCTAAATGTGGGGCAGATGTTTAAAGATGAGTGATTCTGCTCTGTATAATTTTCCCTTACCTGGTATATAATACAATGCCATTTAATTGGATTTTCCTTTACTGACCTCCGAATGGAAAAAAAAAATGACCCCAAGAAGTTTAGCTTCCAGTCTTAAAATTACGTTTTATTTTACATTTTGGGTTTTACAACTATTAAGATAAAGGGAACATACTTCAGGGTTTGTTCATATACAGCAGGCCTGATATTTCCATGTAAACACTCTGATTTCCATTCTGCACCGATCAACAGCATTAATACACTGAATACTGTCAAGGACATAATTTCAACTTTCGAAAATTCATATAAAAATATCTAGAGCATTCTTTACCTCATAGGAACCATTCTGTATTAAAAAGCTGCAAATAAAATGACACGCATCAAAAGATGCTGAAAATCATAAAACATGCACATCTGCACAAACATTTACTTATGATTTAAAACATGTGCGTGGCTCTCTACAAAACAATTAAAAGAGACCGATTCAAAAGTCTCCCTTTCCTCAAAGACTAAGATATTGCATAAAATTAATGCCACGATTAGTTGTACCCATTAGAGATTTAACGTAGGGAATAATGGAGCTATTTGGGAACCCTGCTTCAAGTCAATTGCACTTGTGGACGAATGTCAGGCGTCAGACTTTGAGAGTGTTTGCTGAAGGAAACGTCCCGTTGCACCAGGCCTGAGTTCAGAAGGGAGAGATCAGTGCGTGAGGAGTCGAATTGATTAATTATGATTCTGCAAACTTATTAAACAGGATTCTGTGGGTTGCATGCAAGTCAGTTTGATTGCATGTTGATAATCCAGTGATATTTTTGATTAAAGCTAAAACGGACAAGGTGCAAAAAAAACAACAAAAAAAAACCAAACAAATACATACAGTAATACAACTAAAAATCCCTTCCACCGGCCTACAGTGTATCAATTAACATAACAGAATAAACCAAAGTTTTTTTTGTACTACAGTGGTTAATATTAAGACTATGAGTTTCAGGAGAGACGTTGTGCTTGGCCTGTATCCCGCCTGACTCCTGCAGCTAGGAATGGGGACGAAGCAGTTTGAAATCCCTAATTGGGTTTCTCCTGGAATATGTAAAGGTTATTGACTGTCGCCAGTGCAACGATGTTATCCTGCGGATGCCAGGAGGTGTAGAGGATCTTTCTGCTGAAGTCCAGGCAGTCGACGCCGATCTCGCTCCTCTTGCGCCGGCTCCCCGTGCACACACGCCAGGTCTTGAGCGGGCAGCCGGGGGAGCCGTTCTCCCACGAGGCCTCCAGGGTCACGTCACGCTGGGCGTCGCGATTGAACATTCGGAAGAAGTTGTTATAGGAGCCCGTCATGACCTCACTGTGAACGGAGAGATGAAAAATTATGAGATAATGAGGCTTAATATTTTCTTCCTTTATAAGGGGAAAAACAGCCTCTCTATGGTAATGAAAAAAAGCTGTTTTACTAACTGTTATTACCAAAATGTTTAAATGTAGAGCTGAGATATAAATATATAATATTTTATTATATATATATATATATATATATATATAAAATATACATAATAAATGAAATGAACCATTGAACCAATGACATAAAACCATTAAACAATTTATTCTTTAAAATGAAAAACTGTAACTAAAATAAAATATAGAAAATATTATTTATTATTTATTAAAATATAGAAAAGTTATTTCAGCATTTCCCTTTTTCATTTAGTTTAACTTGATTTTTTAGAATAACGGAAACTGATATAATTTATAAAAACTATATAGACATATTTAAAAGACAAATAAAAGCGACAACGCATAACAGAATTACTAATACTTTAAGATTAAATTGAAAACAGAAAATATAAAAATAACATTCAAAATATTAAATACACTGATTGATATATATAGTTTATGTATTTCCTGTGACTTTTTTCAGGAAAAACAAACTATAATTTCAGCCAAAAAGCCACTGCTGCATTACTGTAAAAAAAAATAAAATAAAAAAAGTAGCCATATTTTCTACACTGCTTTCACTAAATAAACAAGAGGTAAATATAAATATATTTATAACTATATTTAAAAATTGTTTTGCTTTCAAACATATTTAGTGAATTCTGAATAGATGTTGTGCAAAATAAAAAGTTTCATTTTGTTTCAGTTTTGTTGAATTTTATTATACAACCATTTAAACGTTCGAGATCTGTAAGATTTTTTTTAATGTTTTTGAAAAGTCTCTTCTGCTCCTCAAAGCTGCATTTATTTGATCAAAAATTCTGTAAATACAGTAATATTGTGAAAAATGAACTGTTTTAATTTTGTAATTTCGATTAACTGTTCTATATTTAGATGTATTTTAAAATGTAATTTATTTCTGTGATCAAAGCTGAATTTTCAGCATCATTACTCCAGTCTTCAGTGTCACATGATCTTCAGAAATCATTCTAATATGCTGATTTACTGCTCAAGAAACATTTCTGATTATCATCAATGTTGAAAACAGTTGTGCTGCTTCATATTTTTTTATAGAAACCAGTTTTCAGGATTCTAGAAAATTCAAAAGAACAGCATTTATTGTAAATAGAAATATTGACATTATAAATGTTTTTACTGTTACTTTTGATCAATTAAATGCTTTGCTTAAGTATTAATTTCTTTCAGAAAACAACAACATAACCCTGAATGTATCATAAATATTCTTGTACTTTGCTGAAAAGGAGGAAGTTCCTGAAACGGTGTGGTGTGTCAGTAAACACAAGCACTCTGTTAGTCACAGATAAAAGCTTCAGTCAGAGACTCTCTCCGGACGCACACACAGCTCATGCCAGTTGGAGGTTTGCCTTGTATTTGCTTTTATCATGAACTGAAACGCGCCCAAAGAGGCTTTCGTCATTAGCAGGATGTGCGGGAGCCCGTTAGCTGAACAGAAACGTCATGATGGCTTCTCACGCTACTACTGAATGTGAGTCACATCTCCTCACCTGTCGTCACCCCTCCAGCAGCACTCAAACTTATCAAAGATGCAGTCGTTCTCGTAGAGAGAGCACAGCTTACTCCTGAGATAACCATGAACCTGATGAGAGAGAGAGAGAGAGCGAGAGAGAGAGAGAGAGAGAGAGAGAGTGAGTACTTAAATAATAAAATATTACTGATAGTTTCTGTGAAAAAAACCCTGACTTTTTCTTCAGAGCCAAAAAAGTAAAATGTTGTAAATATAAGTACATTTTAAATACATTTAAATATATTTAAAAAATAATATATATATATTTAAAATATAAATATATTTAATGTAAATATATTTTTACAGTAAAACACTGTAAAAAAAGTAGCCATGCTTTCTACACTATTCTTTCACTAAATAAACATGCAAAAATTATATTTAAACAATTTTCATTTTCAAATGTATTTAGAGAATTGAGCAAGTTTAATTTTATTCATTCCATCTCAGAAATTATTACTGACACTGAATTGTACTACACTACCATTCATACATTTTTAGGTAAAGTTAGCTGTACATATTTGTGTTTAATATTGCCTATAATTATCACTAATCATAATTTCTTACTGATACAGGATAGTTGAAATGTCAACAGAAAATAAGCCAAGGACATAAAAATATATGTAAACAGCGAAGTCGCTCATGTATTAATTTCGGCATATAATTATTTCGGAATCCAAAGTGCCGTAATTAAGTTTATAATTAATTATAATCATGGTAATTGCAATATGTCATTAATCCAGTGCATCATATCCAACTTTTCATAATCCAATCAAATCCTGATGGCTTTTCCGACTGAAATATGGAAAAACAATATTATCATGCAATGCAAAATACCTATATAGAGATAATCAAGAAATAAATTCCTGACACCACCTAGTGGTCAATGTTGCTAAATTATTATTGTTTATAGCAGGGGTCTCCAAACTCAGTCCTGGAGGGCGGCTGTCCTGCAGAGTTCAGCTCCAACCCTAATCAAACACACCTGAACCAGCTAATCAAGATCTTACTAGTCATGCTAGAAACTTCCAGGCAGGTGTGTTGAGGCAAGTTGGAGCTAAACCCTGCAGGACACCGACCCTCCAGGACAGAGTTTGGAGACCCCTGGTTTACAGGATTGGTTAACACACAATGAAAATGATAATTTTCTAACCCTTCTGTTGTTCCAAACTCTCTGACTTACTTTCTTCTAAGGGAAAAAAGAAACTTTAAAGAATCTCCTGGATGTTTCTTTTACATAAATAGAGAGTTCTGGCATGAAACTCTCGTTGGCGCAGTCTGATAGGTCTAGCTCATTCTGACCTGGCGACATCATTGTCACATGGCAGCTGATTGGTTCTCTCCTGTATCGGTAGCCAATGAGCTCGCTGCTCAATATTCAAATACCTGGCTTTTGTTTGCTGTAGCAGTTGGCAGCGCACTTCAGAAACCCTTCACCTTCCCCAGCTCCACCTGTATAGATCTGCTACGGGGTGATTCATGTATGCTATATGGGAGTTATTCATATGTGTTATATGTGCAGCAGCAGTATTTCTTACATGCTCACAGCAGCATGTTGTGGATGTATTGGCAGTAGCAAGTCTCAGTACTTGCTCTGCCGCAGCAGCGTAGCAGATCTATTCCGCCAAGACCAAATACATTAACATTGTCATGTACATTACCATGCCAATCCCTTCGAGAGTTGTCATGACAGAACTATAAGTTATAGAGAGCGTTCAAGGTCAAACATTGTTTTATAAAAGCAGTTCTTCTGAAATGGCCTGAATTCATAAAATAGCTTAGATTTCAGTTGTTACTCATTGATAAACTTCCTCTCCAGAAAGGTGTTCACCGCTGCAGTGAGCTGAAGTTGAAAACCAGATCAGCATGATTCGAGAATAAATCAACTCAGACTGAATCAACCTATCAAATTATGAAATGTTATGGTACTTTCAAAGCACTTTTTATAAGCTTAAAAGCCTCAGTCCAGATTAACTGTAATTGCATGGATAAAACAACCAGAATATTCAGCATTTCTCTTTTTGTGTCCCAGAAGTCAGTCATACAAATTAGAGCAACAATGAGGCTGAGTAAATTATGACAGTTTTAATTTTTAGGTGAACTAATCCTTTAAAATGATTAGCTTTGGCACACCCAAAGCCATATGGATTACTATTTTCTCAAGAGCAAATCTGCCTCAGAGACAGAAACAGCACCTGGTAGGTTTCCACCGGTTGACTCTCCATGTGAAGGTCCCAGATCTTGAGGGTCAGATAATCTCTGGTCATCATGTATCGGCCGCTGTGACTGAACTTGACGTCTGAGATGGATGAGATTATTTCGGAGAAGAAGGAGCGTGTGCTGGGGTCCTCTGGTTCCTCAAACACTGCACAGAAACGCATGATAAATGAGTTACATGACAACAAAAGTCCTCCTGACAGGTTTACAGCTCAGATCAACCAAAGTGTCATTATGTGTGTCTAATGAGCAGTGAAACTTCAGAAACGGACATTTCGAGTGCTGGTCACACAGCGCGGATGCCCTCATGTCACACAGGCGCACGGAGCCCTTGCTGCTGCCGTACACAAACGTGTTGCACTGGAGCGGGTGAAACTCTGACGCCGTGATCACCTCCGTCAGCTCCTCCATGTTGGCCGGCTTGATATCAACAATGTCTGAGTCAGCGGTTAAGGGCAAACTTCAGATACACTACAAGAATGTGAACCAGTGTGTATTAGGAGTAAAAAGTATGAAAAATAATTAAAAGGAAGCTCAGCAATTGCCTTATTAACCACTATGAAACGTTCACGTGTTATATAATATAACTGCAAAAAACTGGGGTCAGTAAGATTAATTTTTTTTTTTTTTAAAGAAATGAAGCATGCATTAACTTGATCAAAAGTGACAGTAAAAACATTTGTAATATTACAAAAGAGTTCTATTTCAAATAAAATGCCGTTCTTTTGAACTTTCTATTCATCAAAGAATCCTGAAAAAATGTGAAAATCATGGTTCTCACAAAAATATGTAGCAGCACAACGGTTTATTAGTATATTTTCCATAAGCTGCATTTTTTATCATCTGAAACATTTCCCACACGCTGATAGTTTCGCTTTAAATAAATTAATTTGCGCTTGGCGTTTATAATAAATGTTGTTTATAATGAATGTCACTAATTTATGTTTAGTTTATACTTAATTTTTCATTCCTGTTAGGTTTTGAATACCGTTAAATTCAAAGATTTGTTAAATATTATTAATAATGCTACCGTTAAATTTTAATATTTGTTGAGTGAGGGGAACTAAAATACATGTTTACGGTATTTATAACATTTTATTTACTGGCATTTTACGTCATTTCTGAATGTAAAAATAAAGTTTGACCTATGTACTGATGCAACTTAGCTGTGTTTTTTCTCTCAACAATGCAATTTTTGAGCAGGTGCGACTTATTTCCCTGAAAATATGAATGATTTCTAAAGGATCATGTTACAGTGAAGACTGGATTAATGGCTGCTAAACAAAAATTCAGCTTTGCATCACAGGAATAAATTACATTTTAAAATATAATCAAATAGAAAACAAAAAAGTTATTTTAAATCGTAATATTATTTCACAACATCACAGAATTTTTACTAAAATACATGCAGCCTTGGTGAGCAAAATCCTTCAGAACTTTTTGAACAGTAGTGTATGAATAAACAGGATACTGAAGCTACGGTCAGTGAAGTCCAGGTGCCACAGATTGATCCGGAGGTCATCAGCGGACAGATACGTCTCATTGTCGCTGTTGACTGAGATGGAGTTGATGTGGTAGGTGTGAGCGTTGGCGTAAACCCGCCGTGGACTCGCCTCCACCATCAGATCCATCGGCTGGAACACTGGAACCTGCGCGGAGCAAAGCCTGTTACTCGTATGGACTTATTAATGCATTAACAATTCATAATGTGTGCGTGTGGTTTGAGTGTGTTCACACCCGTAGTGTTGTGAGGGATGATGGATGCCTGTAGCGGCCATCCTCTTCTTTGAGGTTATAACCCTCTGGTCGCTTGTCTCGTTCACTGATTTTCCAGAGCTTGATGGTTTTATCTGCATGCAAGAAAACAACGGTGCATTGAATAATCAACATATTTGATAACAGAGCAACCTACACATATAAATGTGTGAATGTGACTGTACCAGTGTTGCTATTATTAACTGAACTACTAAAAATCATTTTCATGCAATATTATATGAACAAAAAAATTTGAAATGTTGGCTTGGGAAAGAAATTTAAATATGTTTAAACTTAAGTACTAAATTTACTAAAACTGATATATTAAAAAAATATATAAATATTTTAAAAAGAACTAATAAAATTGAAGGACGCATAAATTATTAAAACTTGAAAATTAAAATGAAAGCTAATTCAAAATATGAATAATAGAAGTAATATTAAAATAACACTAATCTGTGCATTTCATCTGTTAGCTCACCGTTTGTCGACAACAGGAAATGTGCAGCATTTTTCTGAGGAAGCCAGCGGATCTTGTTGATCTTTTCCTCGATTTCCAGACTCTTCAGATAGTCGAACTCCGGCTCGTGACTCTGGAACGTGCTGTAGACGTTATACTCGGCGCGGAACTGCGGCAGGCTCTTACTCTGATAGGACACAGATGTCACATGACCTTTTAAACATCCTGCATTACAATGATGCTGGCAATTTTTCAAGGTTGTTAACATAAAAAAAACTAGCTAACTGAAACAAAGCTGAAAAAAAAAAAAAAAAATCTAAATGTTAGATGACAAACTTAAATGAAATGTTGCCTTTGCAATTAAGGCAGAAATAAGCTGAAGTACTAAAATGACTAAAACTGAAATACAAATAAAGCTAAAAACAGTAATATTAAAAAGAAAAAACTAATAAAAATGACAAAAGCAAATAACAAAATTATTAAAATTTTAACTATTTAAACATATAAAAATAAAACCTAATTAATAATGTTAATAAATAATAAAATAGTCTATAAATAATATATTGCATTTTGAATAACAATTTCAAGCAACAAAAGGCCATGTATTGTCTTAATGTAAACTTGGAACCAGATCCAGTGCTCATTATATCAGACAACCCTCTACGCACACCTTGGCAATATAATCGAAATTGGCTAGTACATTTTTTTGTTTACTCGCCAAACTGATATACTATTTTATATACACACACACACACACACACACACACACACACACACACACACGTTTACTTAGCTATCTAAATGGGGACATTACATAGACTTCTATATTGTTTTTATATACATAGTTATACACTTTTTAACCTAAACCCACCCCTACCCCTCACAGAAAACTTTCTGAATTTTTACAATTTCAAAAGTAAAAAAAAACAACTTTGTTTACTTTATTTTTATAACGTATATTTTATCGCCCTACACCAACCCTACACCTCACAGGAAACTTTCTGCATTTTTACAATTTAAAAAAATCTGTTTACTTTATTTTTATACCAGTTTTACAAATGAGGACGTCCCCAAAGAGAGGTTTTTGGAGATTTTGTCAGGTTTAGCTCACTTTTGGGTACAAATTTGTCCCCAAAATATGGTTAAGTAAGTACACACACACACACACACACACACACACATGATTGCACCCAATCAGCTTATCTTTGTAAAATGGAGCAGCTTCTTAAATAACTGAATGTGGACTCTTAACTTCAGCCAATCAAGCATTATATTATGATATAATGATAATTAAGCACTATTTAATGATAGAACTAGTGATTAGAACTAAAACTTGGTAACCATGAATGAATGCATATGTGTCATTTTAACTGAACTTAGGACTGGTGGTGGTGTTTAAGATATTGTTGGTCATAGGTAATAGTAATTATTATTAAAAGATACTACTACTACTATTATTATCTGC
>NW_015546068.1:0-1772 GCF_001515605.1 Sinocyclocheilus anshuiensis | reverse complement strand
TTTTCTGTACAGTGAATGGCACGTAGTGCACTATATAGGGGACAGGGAACGATTCAAACAGTGTAAATATGCTTTCCATTGAGGAAAAAAAGAAGTCTGGTTTCGTGCTGTCACGCTAACCACCGCACCGCACACACACTCTGCTCCGGTCCAGAGACATGATAGCATGGAGCGGATCACATGCACGAGTCGGCGCAGACCACAAAATGTATCGGAGCTATTTGAATTTTACACAGAATGCTATATTTTATAGCAATATGGATGAGATTGTGGCTGGCAAACCCTGTCAAATGCGGCTTTACGGAGCTCAACGGCTCTGAACGGCTCTAGCCCAAGCTGTGATATAAACGAACGCTATTGGCTATTTTAAAAAGGGGCGGGGCTGCTTGATATGTCCCGCCCTGTCTTCCTGTTTCAGTTAAAATGACTTCAAAACAGAGTAACGCTGCGTGTTTCTAAGCATTTCAGGGGACCTTTAAGTATTGTTTGATAACAGCCAAGAAGCTGTTATTACTGTTCAGGAAAAAGAGTTTAGAGTCCTGCTGCCAAACTATAGCTTGAGGAACTGATATCTACACCTGGAACGACCAAGTTATCTCTTAAAAGGCAACATTGGACAATTTCACAAGATTTGGGACCCTTTCTTCTGTTACCTCAATAGGAATTCTATTCCTTAATGCAATGTATTGTAACTTAAACGTTGTGTGTTTATGTCTCTGTACTGTATATTAACAGGCTGGGGAAGGGGTGCTACATTTAATGTTTTTTTTTTAAAATTTTTTTTTTTAAGTTTGTTTGTTTTGTGCATATAAGAAAATTAATCCTGGAACTTGTGATTACTTCAAGGTTATTTGATGACCGAATAAAAACTTATTTAACAAAAAGAAAAGCCCATGTACTATATAATAATTTTTTATTAATTAGAGTTTTTGCTGACTTGCACAAATATTCCAGGACTATAAATTTACATTTTGCCGACATGTTTCCATGTCTGTTTGCATACCCATGCAAAATGTATAAAATCATAAACTTCAGGACCAAAGAATAAAAAACAGTCCACTAAAAATTTTTTTCTCAAATTTGTCTATTCAAACCTGGTGTGTTGTAATCAATCACAAGACACGTGAGAACCAATAACATTTCGCCTTGAGGTGCCAATTTTGAATATGTGGAGTATGTATTTATGGTGTCCTTTTGCATTTCGAATAACAATTTCAAGCCTGAAAGCTCATTTACGCTCCACCCTTTAATCATTGATCCATCTCACCTCTTGTTCTTGCTGGAAGATCACTATTCTTCCACCTCTATCTCCTGTGGCCAAAAGCTCGCCGGAATGATTGAACTCCACCGCAGAGATGATGTCAGCTGCAACACACACAATAATGAATTATTGAAAAGAGCAACTATGAGAGCATATTGTTTCTCTGAATGCTTTTGAGAAGATAAGTGACTGCTTGTGTTTGAGGGCGTGTGGGCGGGAACATGCGGCGCCTGGCATTAAAAGCATCTCGGGCATCTGCACACATAGTATCGTCCAACAACCCCCCATATCCCTGCCTTTCCTGACAATAACAATCTCTCTCTCTCTTTCTGTCTGTCACATTATTGTGACGGGCGGCAGCGTGGTGCTGGGCTGTGCCATGCTCTGACTCAAGCCAGAAAACAAATCCTTTATGTTAGTGCTGGGCGTTATGACCAAAAAATTATATCACGGTATTTTTCGAAACTATACTGGTTTCACGGTACATGACGGTATTTTTTTTCATGCATGA
>NW_015546067.1:340738-349800 GCF_001515605.1 Sinocyclocheilus anshuiensis | reverse complement strand
CTTATAAAGCTTCCAAAAGGTGGTTTTTGTAGCAATGCAATAAAATAACCATTTTTGAATCTTTCAGTGATCACTTTTTTTTATTTTTTTTTTATTTATTTTTTTTACTACATTGAATTAAATATAAAGACTCATTCACACAGTAAGTGCTTTGTATCAAATTATTAATTTAAATGTAGCTGTTAAAGACACAACATAAAATGGGCCCAACATGATTATTAAAGGCCTCTTTTAATGTTTCTGAATGTCTTCCTGGGATCCAGCTATTTATTTATTTTAAGACCATGCGTGCCACAGTTGTGGTCTTTTCAGAAACATTTGTGGGTTTGACACGTAAACTTCCTCTAGTAAATATTTTTAATATCCATAACGGTACACGTCCTGGACCGCTTTCCAGTCTGACCGATTCATTTCGAGTCTTGGAGTTTCTTCTGACAACCTGAAGGGTTGAATCCGGTGTGTTTAGGGAGACAAACTAAATGTGCAAAGCTGAAGGCATTTGAAGACCAAGGTTAGGAAACCTAAAATATATAAATATAATTATTGTGATGGAAGAAACCAACATATTAATACAAAACAAACATCTTTCATAACCATATATTTCAGCTTTTTTATTTTTTGAACTTCTGACAACCTGAAGAGTTGAATCAGGTGTGTTTGATTAGGGAGACAAACAAAATGTGCAAAGCTGAAGGCATTTGAAGACCAAGGTTAGGAAACATGCTAAAATATATAAATACAATTAATGTGGTGGAAGAATCCATTGTATTACTACAAAACATGAACATCTTTCATAACCACATATTTCAGCATTTTTATTGTTTTTTTTAATTTTATTTATTTTTTGGTCTTTTACAGAGGTCTTGTCAGGGAAGCAGGGTTCTGTGATCAGTAGTAAATCTCCACCTGAAGGCCAGAGGGTGCTCTCGCGCTGAACCTCCAAATACACCCCGCAGAAGAACTCCAGGAAATCCCTATAGTGGTTGCTGAATAAACTTAAGATTTAAGTACAGACACCAAACTCGGTACATATATTGAACTCAAGCCAGACAACTTTTTAATTTACAGTCATTAGCTACGGCTAACAGGAAGTCAGCTGTTTTGGTTTGAATGTGGATTTTTGGAAAACATTAGGCTGTGAATTAATGCATACTCCTCCTGGTAAAATCATGCCACTCGCAC
This sequence comes from Sinocyclocheilus anshuiensis, assembly GCF_001515605.1. Taxonomy (NCBI): domain Eukaryota; kingdom Metazoa; phylum Chordata; class Actinopteri; order Cypriniformes; family Cyprinidae; genus Sinocyclocheilus; species Sinocyclocheilus anshuiensis. Next base: position 348,618 of record NW_015546067.1, on the reverse strand, counting down.
CAAACTTCGTCAACATGATGCCAAAACATTGAGGAACCTAAATTGCAGATGTAATTTTGATATCTTGAACGGTGTTGCCATGATGATTTATTAAAGTAACCGTAAAAAAGATAACAGTAATTTTCTTATATCTTTAAAATGCATTATCCAAACTCTTCAAAACTTTTTATATATAGAGAACAAGTCATTCTGAAGAAACATGCTTAGTTTCAGAAATTGAAAATGGCAAACAGACAATTAAAAACGATCAGACATTTCAGCTGACAGATGAATGCTTTATTACTAAGATTGTCCACCAGATGAAGTCATAGGATAACAAATCTTTTAACACTAATCTTGTTGAGATCAATCTCAATCTATCAGAATGACAAATAAATGCTTAGTACAGATACGTGGGATTACTCAAGATTTCAAATAGTTGTATTTCAAAGAGAACCAGTTCTAAGGAACTTTAATTTGCTTTTTGGTATAAAAACATTTTCTTTATGAAATTCGAATGGTATGACGACTATAGATCAGACTACAGAAACTAAATCTACAAAACACTAATTCACACTATATTCACTTAGTCACACAATGTTGATGTTAACATTTTTGAGAACAAAGTATAACAATTATAATTTGCATGGTTTGATGTGATATGAATTAAGCGATTTGCTGGGAATGGGGTCGGATGAGGAGAGCAAACGCAGTGGGAATACTGGGGAGAGAATCGCTTGCTGTGTGATTGGCATTACTACTCCACGTCTGTGGCAGGAGACTGAACGGCTCCCTGGGGAAGAGGTGGAGGAGGGAAACCAGTGAGAAAGATGAGTGGTGGATGTGGAGCAGAAGAAATAATGCATTCTGTTTTTGATTGATGCTTGATACGGTTTACACTTATAAAGCTTCCAAAAGGGTTTTTGTAGCAATGCAATAAAAGAACCATTTTTGAATCTTTCAGTGGTCATTTGTTCTTAGTGTGAAGAACACGATCTGATTTTTTTTTTTTTTCCCACCACCATGTCCCTTTAGGGGCTCCGTACATTACAAACACTATGGTCCCACTTTATATTAGGTGACTTGAACTAGTACTTCTATACGTTGTTGGGTACAATATACTTGCTGTGTTCATGTTGAATTGCAAATCACTTTTGCTGCCATTGAGCTGTGATACGGTTATAGACCGATTTGGTGGTCTAGTTGGGTTTAGCTGTGGGTTTAAGTGTCGTGTTGGGGTGGACTGTGTAACTAGATGTAACTACAGAAAGGTGTTTCTTTTTTTTTTTTTTTTTGTAATACAGGGCTTTAGCTTTATATGTGCGAATAGCGGCATAAACAAGACCATGAGGGTTCAATCGTAGCATCATGCAGCGCTTCTTTGAAAGGAGAAAAAACTAAATTTAAGTCTATAAAAGGAATAAAATGGGATTACACACGATACATAATAGGCTATAATATAATTAAAAGATTAACAAAAGGAAAAAAAAACTCACTGTGCATCAAGTACAGGCTAAGCTCATTTTTGTGACACTCTTAATGCATTTTATTTATTTTCTTTATATCTTTATTTGATTTAATCCATCTGATCGCAGATGCGCCTCACGCACACACAAACAACATTAGTTCTGACATTTCAGCCATTCATCATCAAACTAAAATGCAGTCAACCAAACATAAATTACACTGTTTTTTTTTTAAAAGGTCTGCTGTAAAATCAGCATGCAGTGCCTAAAACATTTTTTGCGCATTAAGGATTTTACACAAATATTAGAACATGAGAGAAGTGTAAAGCCATGTTTAGGCTACATAATGAATAATAGTTATGCAAACAAATATGGCAAAAATGGAAACATTAAGCCGTTTCAGTTTTGCTTGACATTTGTATGCTGTTTATAATGAATGCCACTATAGCCTAATTTGTGTTTTATCTTATAGTTTAATATATAGTTTTATAACTACTTATTTTTCATTCTTGTTCTGTTCTGAATACCGTCAAGTATAGAAAATAATCACCCCCCTTTCAAATAATCACATTTAAAATATTTGTTGTAGAGTGAGGGGAACTAAATAGGCTGTTTATATTTACTAGTAGGCTATTTTAATATACATATAAATTACATAAATGAATGTAGCCTAATTGTTTGCAATTGCAAGGTTAACAGGTGTTTTTGGAGTAAGATCAATTTCTCTTTCATGAGATTACTTCCTCTCTTTGGCCGGGTTTCGTTTCTCCGTGTCGTAAACTCTAGGGGCGTGGCTTCTAAACCGGGGTGTTTTTAGGGGCGTGATATTCAAATGACGATTGTTTTCTGCCGCCACATTTATCAACATACGATCATTCGTACGAGGCCCAATAAGTGCATTGTATCAAATTATTAATTTAAATGTTGTAGTTAAAGACACTTAACATAAAGTGGGTCCAACACAATTATTAAAAGTCTCTTTTACTGTTTCTGAATGTCTTACTGGGATCCAGCTATTTAAACTTTTTTTTTTTAGACCATACATGCCACAGTTGTGGTCTTTTCAGAAGCATTTGTGGGTTTGCCATGTCAGCTTCCTCTAGTAAATATTGTTAATATCCATAATAACCGTACACGTCCAGGACATCTTTCTAATCTGACAGATTAATTTCGAGTTTGAGTTTCTTCTGACAACCCGAAGAGTTGAATCCGGTGTGTTTGATTAGGGAGACAAACAAAATGTGCAAAGCTGAAGGCATTTGAAGACCAAGGTTAGGAAACATGCTAAAATATATAAATACAATTCTTGTGGTGGGACGCTGACAAAAAGATTAAATCCAAGATTTGGTCATAATATAGCATAATGAGATATTCACATGCAATTTTTAAAAGGTAATTTTTGACCAAATTATGTAAAGGATTTTCAGCACAGCACAGAGTTACATTTGTTAGTTGTGTTGTGCTTTAATTGTTAGTCAACTTACACGAAAGTGATTTTACCGAGCCACCAACATGCTCTGTAAATGCAGTTCCACTTCATATTCATAAGTGACTGTCATACGTGAATATCTAAAAGTTCTTCTGTTTCAAGAAACCATTTCTACAGACTTTAAACCTGACAAGCCTGTTTCACATGCAACTGGCCTGTTATTTAATTGTCTGTGAAAGTGGAAATATAACTGCCCTGTATTTCAGATTTATACAGAGAGCAGTGCAAAGGCTTGTTAACGTTAACTTTGTTTTTCCCATCACCATCAATTCCCAGCCACGAGCAATGATCCAGTAGCTATTATGTAGCTTGTTAGCCATGCCTAGGCTGTGTAATTACCTGTGTCGACGGCAGTGATTGTCTTCTGCACTAGCTGATTCACTACAGTACATTATCATAGTCTGAATGTACAGGAGCACAGTGCATTCTGAGACTTCATTCAGGATACTCTCAAGCAATGCCAGTACAGGTTTTGGTGATTTCCCAGTCATATGTTGGATAGAAATAAATGAAGTGTTGACTAAACATTATACGGGAGTAATACCGAAAAGTGATTGCTGAGTAATAAAACATTCTCGAATCTTCACATAACAATCTGCACAGTAAAATTGGATACTTGCAGCAGGAAATCATCAGACTCGTAATAGATCATTTTAGTTTAAGACATTTAATTTTATGTCTGAGACATCTTTTAGTGTCATACTAACTGCTTTTAATACAAATATGAACTATAATACATTTAATTTCATTGCAAATACCATGCAATTAAGTGTCCAAAACATTACATTCAATTTGCACTTGAGTATAGCCTGTTCTTTTGAAGTATATGATTTTGGTAACAATTTGCCTACTCTGGTAATAATAAGAGAACCAGAAAAAAAAAGGCTTGTGAATTTTTATTTATTTATTTATTTTTTATGTCATTACATTGGTTGGAGCATAACACCGTAGCTGCGTCCCAAATGACGCTCTATACACTATGCACTTATACGTTATGTACTTATGCACTATGCACTCAACCATGTATAGTATGAATTATATAAGGTTATTTTGCCACTCAGCATCAGAGTCTAATAGCCCTTCCCCCTTCGCTTCGTTTTCAATTTTTTACAGGAACACTGAATGACCAAAAAAGCACCAGCCCTAAGTTCATGGTTATATATATTAATTTATATATAAGTATAGTATTTCAGTCTGGCGAGTAAACAAAAAAATTTACTAGCCAATGGCGATTCAATTGCCAAGGTGTCTGTAGAGGGTTGTGAATGTTTTTAATGAATAGATTTTATAATAATACAAATAGCAATGTGTAACATTTTACCATATTTAGTGCAACACTTTTATTTGTTCCCCACAAAATATTGTTTTTTCACTAAATGTTTGGATTTCTAAAATTATTGTGCACTGATTTTTCTAGAATAACTTTTGCTGGCGAATTATCCACTAACCTAGTTTATGATAAATTTTTGTCATAGATTATAAATATACATAGGCCTATATTTTTTCATATTTATTGTTTATTTTTCTTTATAATGAAGTAGTCTGTATCTAGTAGATTGTGAAAGAATGATTATCAGTTCCACACACAGAGATATATCAATTCTACATTTATTTAATTGGCGGAAAAAAACTTCACTGGTATCGGATCGGTATCGGCCAATACCGAACCCTAGGTATCGGAATCGGTATCGGAGGCGAAAAAGGCTGATCGGAGCATCCCTACTTGCTACGTGTACTGCGTTAGGCTAACCGAGACTTGTCATTTGCGCTTATATATTGTTGCTCTTTTGTTAGTTTTGACTGCTTTTATTGTCCTCATTTGTAAGTCGCTTTGGATAAAAGCGTCTGCTAAATGACTAAATAAATAAACATCATCCGGGTATTTAAAGTGCACTTTTTCTTTTTGAAATTTTCAGTGTGAACCCACTACTCGCACTATTTATACTAAAAAACGTCATAGAATAGTGCATAAGTACCAGTACTACATCCAGTGTAGACAGCATCACTGATTATAATGAGTTCTATAGTATTTTGTCGCGCCACTCGCGTCCGGTGTAGACACGGTGTGAGAAACAAAACATTTTTGAAAAAATATATTTTATTCATATTTTATTCCATGTCCTTTGTAGAGGACGCCAGGACTAAGACAAAATAAATAAATAAATAGACATGAAAAGGCATGTATAGGCAAAAACAATGATTTATTTCTTCATTCACCAATCAGTTTTTAGGTTTCAGGCTATTTTTAGCCAAACTTTGTACAAAGATCTCAACTATGTTATGAAATATCTAACAGAATGATTTGATATACTACTGTACTTTATGGAATATGTGCGTAAAATGGCCATAAATTGGTTTTCCCATTTTTTTCCCATTGCATCTAATTTGCGTATTAATGTGTTCTTGGGGCAAACCATAATGAAAAAGAAGTGTAATAATGGAAGTAATAACTTGGAAACGTTCCCATAAGAATAACTCAAATTTCATAGCAATAATTTCTTTACCTATTGACTTGTTGTGTCTCCCCAAAATGCCTGATTAGCATGATGTTTGTCCTGCTGTCCTCTACAGAAGACATGTATGAAAATTATGCCCCGTTTCATAACAAAACGCCATATTCCGATTTGAAACCCCATAACATTTTTCTAAGATGTTTATTTACGACAAACAATTTGAAAATTAGCCAGATTTGAATGATAATTACAAATCATTATCATATTTCCCTAAGAGTGCTAAATTTGATCATTCTGTCAATATCAGTCATATTTAAAGACCAAGGAAGAGGGAACCCTCCAAACATTTGATATCCCTAAAAAAGCCCTGAATGTGGACATCCAGACTTAAAACGGTGGCATGTAGGGTCTCAGAGAAATTCACTAAAATATAATGTCCTCTACAGAAGACAAAAGTCCATGCCTGAGTCCCAGAAGGTAAATAAATAAATAAATCCATCAGTTTGTTGGTGAATAAAATCCAAGGAAACAAGCTCTGCAGCGCCCCGTGCGGTGAACGCAGGAACTGCAGATCTGCGAGCGGCGCTACATATAATATTAATAACCTCCGCGTACTGTATGCAGAGCACCCACAACCTACATTTTTAATATACTTATCTTGCATCCCAAGCCAAAAGGCACTGAGAACCGCCATGAATAGTATGCATAAACAGAGGCGTCCGCTGCAGAGGTCATAATAATGATGGGGCAAGTACTTCCGGTCGCCATCTTGTCGTTTAGCCGTGTGTTTGTGTGTGAGAGAGAGCAGCGGCTGCATTGGAGTAACCGACCAAACTCTTTCTCTTTTGCCTTATTAATATTTCTATTACGAGATGTCAAAACGGCACCGGTTGGACTTAGGCGATGATTATTCGTCGAGCAAGAAGAGGTCATCTGACGGGTAAGTTACGTTGAGTTTCAGCAGTCCGCGGTTGGAGGGAAAGAGCGGCTAGTTTGTGCTAGCTTGCTCACACTCTTGTGCTGAGCTGGTTTTAACATCTCACGGACAGTGACTTCGTTGCAAGTAAATGCTGCATATAAAATGCGCAGTTGCTTTCCGAAGAGGTGATTGTAGCAGGCTGGAAAGCGGGTTGTTTGCACAGAAGCACTAGTCTTTGTGACTCTGATGCCGCCAGCACGTGTTTGACGCACAGCAGGCGCTATTTACTCTTCACATGGTTGTTTTTGGACGAGTTACTTCATGCTTCTGTTTCGCAGTGTGTAAAGAAGCAGACAGGAGGCCTGTGTGGAGAGGAGAAGCCCATTAAAGAAGGCCGCTAATGAATGGGATAATGTCTTGTAGTCGTGACTTTGCCGGTGTCGGAATGCGGCTAAGAAACGAACTAGAAAAAAACTGATGAGTGTTTGGGATGTATAAATGAATGTATAAATCCTGAGATCTTATGTTATGGAGGCTGATTTTTGACTGCATACGGCTGAAGCGCGGCCTACTTTGTTTATCTTTAGTTTTCAGTAACGTGTTATTTGTCATATTAGTGCTGTCAGACGATTAATCGCATCCAAAGTAAAAGTTTTTGTTTACATATGTATGTGTACTGTGTATATTTAATATGTATATGTAAGGAAACACTCATACAGTATATTTTTTGAAAATATTTACACATTTATATTTATATCAATTAAATTATATATAAATATATTTAAAATACAAATATAACATATTTTTCTTAAATATATACATGCATGTGTGTGTGTTTAAATATACATAATAAATATACAAGGCACACATATATTATGTAAACAACTTTTATTTTGGATGTGGTTAATTGTTTGACAGCACTAATATATATATATATATATAATTATTAGTGGAGAACGGTACAGTTCGATTTTTTTTACCGAGAACCATTGCACCCCTAATTTCTACTAGGCTTGCCGTGATAGACGGTGCTGACGGTGATAAACCGTCAAACCGGTGTTAAGCCTTCGATTAATATCGAGATATCTTTACCCAGCCCTAGTTTTAATATTTTGTGCAGCCTTAGAAAACGGGCTAATAATGCTTTATGGATTCTCATCCGTGGAATGCGCCACTTCCGGTAATTCACCAGTGAATCGACACGGGCAAAATGCAATCGAGGATATTTTAAAATCGGTTACTCAAATTTATTGAGGAATCGTGACAGCCCTAATCACACCGGTATGATTATATCAAATGTAAAAATATTATTAGGCTGTTTTGTCTCTTGGAAGCTGCATTCAAAATCCACTTGGCTCAAGAATCTGAGGGGGCATGTGCTGATTCATTTAAAAGATTTGACACACACACAAAAGCTATTCTTTTGAGACTGAGTTTTAAAACAGACCTGCTTTGAGTTCTGATAGTACATGCAACTGTGTAAGCCGCCAGTCTGCATTATTTCAACTTATTACAGTGTTTCCCCTGCCATTATATTAGGTGGGCGCCCCGCCCCCCCCACCGCACCCCCCGCC
>NW_015546067.1:318852-340715 GCF_001515605.1 Sinocyclocheilus anshuiensis | reverse complement strand
AAACAGCTTGTAACACTCCAAAGAGAAAGGAAAACTTGAAATCGCATCATATGACCCCTTTAAACAAACTAAATAGCCTTATGTTATTTATCTTATTTATACGACGGCATGTCATTTCGTAATGTAATGTTCGCGCGCTCTGTATCACGCACAGCGGAGTTCCGCCCCGATGCGCACGCGCACACACGCACACACACACACACACACATGCGTGCACACACAAGTGAGCACACTCCCACTAATATTTGTAAATATTAAGCCGCAAAACGACTATTTAAATATGAATGCTGCGTGTCTCTGTGTTAATGAATGGCGCAGATGTGCGGTTTTGTTTAGCACTCGTACTGAAGCATGTGTGACGCTTCCGGTGATATTAACCTCTGCCGTCTCACTAAATGAGGACATAAATACATGAACAACATCTCCAGTTGCTCTGAGAGTCACTTTGACCGTTTCATTTGAGTAAAACTATCCTCATATCATATACACACAGAAATGTAAAGGTATTGATGGCAACCCGTCAAAATAAAAGTTTGGTTTAACTTGAAGGCATTGCGGCAGAAATATATTGCTATTGTTCAGTAGAATGTACGTAATAGGCTGCTACTACTACTACTAAAATTAGTAAAACCTTATTTTTAAGGAATAATCATACAATATTTCTTCAATGTTTTAATTGTAATATTAAATGACCTTTATTTTCCAAAAAATTTAATTTGTTTAATTTTCATTACTTAAAAGATAGATTAAATGAATATTTTATGCCTTAAAAAATGTAAATACACAACACAGAATTTCTGAGCAAAAAATCATAAGGCTATTGTAAGAATAAATGAAACTTGTTTTTATGCTTTCAAATAATTAGACTTGCTAAAACAGAATTTGGTAACAATAAAACACAAGGTTTGAAAAAATAAAACATTTCATAGGGCCCTAAACGTAATTTTTGTTAAACTTTTAATAAATTGATGTTAAATTGTTTTAAGTTTCATGATTTTAATTAATTAGACATGCTTTTTGATTAATAAAATTTAATTTAACCATTAAAAAGCGTTCAAGGAAAAAAAAAAAAACGCCCCCAAAAGCCGTAAACCTAGGGGAAACCCTGTATATAGTTATGATACTTGTTATACTTTTAGAAAGAGCAGTTTGTTCTGCTTTCCTATCACTAAGTTGCTATTTAATTGGTTAAATAGATGCACAGACTAGTAACTGATGTTTATCACCAGTAGGCTGATAGTTAGTCGGGTTTCCACAAATAAACCGAAACCCAACAGCTGTGAAACACTCTGAAGTCTCATTAATAAGATGTGTTATGTAAGAGTTGGCTAACAGAGTCACACAGTCGCTTGCTGAAACACATAGTTTGAATATCAAATTCTCATGAATATTACCAGTTGGAGTACTAGCTTTGCCAAGAAACTGAAACCTTGTGTTATTACTTGTGTCTTCCTACCAGTAAGGACCGAGACCGAGATCGGGACGACCGGTCGAAGGATCGCGATCGCGACCGTGACAGAGACAGAGACCGTGATCGAGACCGGGATAGAGACAGCAAGGTGTCCAGTGTGCCCCTCAGCTCCAGCGTGTCCGGCGGTGGGATGCTCCCGCTGAAGCAGACGGCCATGCAACAGCAGATCAACCCCTTCACCAACCTGCCTCACACGCCGCGCTTCTTCGAGATCCTCAAGAAGAGGCTGCAGCTGCCCGTCTGGGAGTACAAAGAACGCTTCAATGACATCCTCAACCGACATCAGAGCTTTGTGCTCGTTGGAGAGACAGGCTCTGGAAAGACCACACAGGTTAGTCCAAACAAGGACCTTATGCTTTACAGCTTTTCACAGAAGACCTTGCTTTGGCCTCTGTAGCCAAAAGCTCCTTGCATTCAGGGATCTTTCAACAATGGATATAAAAAGTATTAATTAGTAAGGCTGGGTTTTGACTAGTGCTGGGCGGTTCATACCGAATACCGGTGTTTATTTTTACAAAATATCTTCATGGAACATGATCTTTACTTAATATCCTAATGATTTTTGGCATAAAAGAAAAATCTATAATTTTGACCCATACAATGTATTTTTGGCTATTGCTACAAATATACCCCAGTGACTTAAGACTAGTTTTGTGTTCCAGGGTCTCACATTGTTGTTGCATAGTCATATTGAATGGGTGGAAAAACAGGTTTTCCTCCTTTTTTTGATTAACGATTTGGTCGACTCTTGTTTTTCAGATCCCTCAGTGGTGTGTGGACATGGTGAGGGCCCTTCCCGGCCCCAAGCGTGGTGTGGCTTGTACACAGCCACGTAGGGTGGCAGCCATGAGTGTGGCTCAGAGAGTGGCAGATGAAATGGACGTCATGCTGGGGCAGGAGGTCGGATACTCCATCAGATTTGAGGACTGTAGCTCTGCAAAGACCATTCTGAAGTAAGTTATAGTTCTGGTGGAAAGCAAAGATGTTGACATAATGTGTACCTGGTTTTTCAAGACGAATCGTAGTGTGGTTGCTTTTGGACAAATGACGTTTTTTCTTTTTTGGCGACACCTGAGATAAAGATGAGTGAATAAACGTGTCTTGTGTTTACAGATATATGACAGACGGTATGTTGCTCCGCGAGGCTATGAACGACCCGCTGCTGGAGCGATACGGTGTCATTATTCTCGATGAGGCTCACGAGCGCACTTTAGCCACAGATATTCTGATGGGCGTCCTCAAAGAAGTGGTCCGGCAGAGATCCGACCTCAAGGTATGTCATGCTGATCGTATGCTTGCACCGCCTTGTGGTTATTATTATTATTATTTTTTATTTAATATAAAGGGAAGGGAAGAATATTTAGAGCAGCATGAAATGGACATTCACCCTATTTTCTAAATGCATCTAAATTATCTTATTGTGAACAGTTCATCCATGCATTTCATTTGAATTTTTTTTTTTACCATAATTTTTAATAAAAAAAAAATCACAACCTAAGTTTATGGTGGAAGATTACATTCAGATGCCTCCATCTGATCAACAACTGATAGATAAAATCATGCTCCTGCCCTACATTTTTTTTTTTCACTTTCTACAATCCTCAGTTATTCAGATTTATCACAACTCTGAGAAAATTAGCCACTTTATATTACAGTCATTTTTCACATGTACATACAATGTACTTATTATAGTCATTGCAATAACTGGATAATAACTAGGCACTAATCTTGAACCTAAACCTAACCTTAATCCATGTCGTAACTTTATAGCAGTCTGGATTTTCTTGGGTAAGTACTCATAGTGTAAAATAAAATCAACCCAAAAATTCTTAAAATCAGTTGAATTGATCTAATTGGAAAATAGTGTTGCATTAACATTGCTTGTACAAACACTGACTGATATGACAAACACTGTTAACCATACATTTGTACATTCTCTACCACGCATATTTTGGATACATCGTGTTCCGGGGATAAAATACACGTGTTTTGGCGGGGTTCCCCTGGTAAAATTCGCATTCCAGAGGCTAAATATCACATTATTGGTGTTGTTTTTCAACCCGCGGACATGAAAAACAACCTGCGGCAACAGTGTTAAAGTAGCCCAATTCCACGGGAAAACCGCGGCCTTTGCAACGTTTTTTTTTTTTTTTTTTTTGGAAAAACAATTTAAAGCGGTATTGTTTTTATGCTTAAACCCTTTTTCGTCTTTGACCCTTATGTAACAGAGAGAAACACTAACTATTGAGTAGTTCATTTTTGAGGCTGAATCAAGCTGAGCCAGGAAAAATTGTTCTCTTAACACTTGCAAATACTTCTGTGAGTGTGTCTGTCTCTCTGTATTCTTCATCGGACTGTCGCCGATGAAGCCGCTCACACACCTGACCGCTGCGTGTCTGTTTGTTTGAAGACAAACGTGGCCACTGCACTCAGAAATGCACAGCCAGTCGCTTTAGTGGAGGTAAAGCGGCTGCTGCTGGGTCAGCCCATTTGAGAGCCATCAGCCCAAGGAGAGCAGAAGCGCAGTGAGTTTTTCTGGCTGAAATGTGCTGGAGCGATTCTCATAAAGCAGATGGATAATGACTACTTGTTGTCAGGAACAAATCAAAGGTTATACATGTGTTCAGAGACTGTTAAATAAGGTCTAGGTGACTCCAAGTGATCCCTTCAGCCCAGCGTCACCGTGCAGCTTTAAAGTTTAATATGTGACCCTGGAGCACAAAACCAGTCTTAAGTCGCTGGGGTATATTTGTAGCAATAGCCAAAAATACATTGTATGGGTCAAAATTATAGATTTTTCTTTTATGCCAAAAATCATTAGGATATTAAGTAAAGATCATGTTCCATGAAGATATTTTGTACATTTCCTACTGTAAATATATCAACTTAATTTTTGATTAGTAATATGCATTGCTAAGAACTTAATTTGACTTCACTTCACTTCATCAACTTTAAAGATGATTTTCTCAGTATTTAGATTTTTTTTTGCACCCTCAGATTCCAGATTTTCAAATAGTTGTACCCTTGACCCTTAATGACTGGTTTTGTGGTCCAGGGTCACATATGCTTTAAGAGCAATTATAGCGCGTCATGATGTGGAAAGCTGCCGGGTGGACCTCAGAATGGCTCTGTGATTTTTCTTTCATTAGAGTCCCCAGAGAGAGCGAGGCGCACTCGACACGGGCAAAGCGCAGCGGCTTTTACCAAATGCTGTGTAAAAGGGTGTCTGTTCAAAAGCCAACGCAGTCTATTTATTTTTCCCCAGGTCATCGTAATGAGCGCCACTCTGGATGCTGGAAAGTTCCAGATTTATTTCGACAGCTGCCCCTTGCTGACCATTCCCGGCCGGACGCATCCCGTGGAGATCTTCTACACGCCCGAGCCGGAGAGGGATTACCTAGAAGCATCCATTCGCACGGTCGTCCAGATCCACATGTGTGAGGAAGATGAGGGAGATGTGCTGCTCTTCCTCACCGGACAGGAGGTAACGCCGCTGATGTCCTCCCTGAATAGGGTACATGCAGAGAATGCTTGATTTTAAAGTCCCCCTGTAGTGAAAATCAAGTTTTTAATGTTGTTTGTTTGTCTATATGGTGTTTTTAAAATGCCTTTAGACAAACCATGTGCCAATCTATTAATCAACACCATTGCTGAGTATTTTCTCCTTAAAACTGTAGTTTCCCAAAGGCTGACCCAGAGATACGTTTTGAAACCAATCACGTCAAGGGATCGATTCCTATCACTAGCATGCAAAATATACCAATACCAGCACAAAACCAAAAATAAATCAGAGCAAAAAACCCATGAAGCTGTGGTTTAATGTGAATTTAGATAGTTTTATCAGTCATTATCCGTGTATGCCATGGTTTTGCGTTTACTACAGTTCTGTGGATCAGGAGGCGCTGGCTGTGTGACTGAGTGGAGGCGGGACTAATTTGCATATTCATAGATCAGCGTATAGTAAATGATGCAAGGTTGTATATTTGCATTTAAGCTATTTTAAGGAATGAGAAAATTATTTTCACAAGAAAAAACATTTAAATATGTAATTTTGATGATCAAAGATAAGTTTTAAGGGATAAAATATTTGACTACAGGGGGACTTTAACCATTATGTTTTCAAGTCCTTGAATTTTGAGTGTCATCCTTAAAAATGCTTGATTTTTTTATTTTTCCCCTTTTAAGTTTATTATAAACAGCTCCATCATCCTTGAAAAGCACCGACTGTACGTAAAGTTTTTGAAAAGTGCTTGAATTTCACTTTTAAAGACTGTATAAACTCTGTCTGAAGCCCAAGCATTTTACGATCTTTATCCAAGGACAGTGTTCAGAGGCTGCTAGGTAAATAAAAATGTAAATACAGCAACACTAATGAAACATCGCTCTGCTTGTTTAAGCATTTTGAAAAAGGGCTCAGGGTTTAACTGGTTGCCATGTTAGCTTCTTAGTAGCGGTGTTGTTGTTGACTAGTACTATTAAAAACTGTTTGTACATAAAGCTGAAATAAAATATAAATATTAGAGAAAAAAAACTAACTAAATTAGAAAGGTTGTCTTGGCAGCTGACTTAAAATAAGTTTAAGTACTAAAATGACAAAAAGTAAAACTGAAATAGACTTAAATTAATGCTAGATATATATAAAAAAAAAATTATAAAAGCACATACAAAATTACTAAAAATAAAAATACAATCAGATCTCAAATATATCAAAATAAAGGCTAATTTAAAATATGAATAAATACTATAATATAATAAAAATCATCAATAAAATAACGCTGCTTAGATTTTGTAACTCACAGTCTGACAGCTGTATGGTTGGACGCTGTTCAGAATTAGCGTTTTGTCTAAATATTAGCTATATATGTTGCTTGTAAATACAAATATTATATTGTAGTAGATGTTTGTTTTTAAAAAAATGTGTATTTCCTCTCCTAAAGTTTGAGATGCATATTTTCCCAAGTCTATATTTGGCATCACAGATTAGGAAAGAAATAAAAAAAAATAATAATAAAATAAATATATATTGTTGCAGAAAACAATAAATGCCAAACTGTGGGTACTTTGTTTTGGTTGTGTGTGGCTTCACATTCAAGATGCTCATTATGAGCCACATTTGTCATTTGTGTCATTTTTCAAGCTGCCTCACACACAACAGTTAAATAGTGCAGAAGAGATCAATGCTTAGATTGATAATGGCCATGAACACAGCTAGCCTTGGCGCGAAGGCAAAAGCCTGTGAGAGATGGCAGAGAATGACCCAGATTCAGCCCTGAAATTAAGCCATTTATTATTTTACGTCTCCTGCAACCAGTGCTCACCTGAGCGCAGTGGAGGGTCAGGTACCCACGCAAATGATAAATACGCTCACAGATGGAGAATCACCAGCGTTCCCCACGGATTTGTCCTGTTCCTCTTCTCTTTTTGCAGAGATCAAAGGCAAATTAACTTGATTTTCTTTTATGCTTCACATAAAGATAATGAGGATGCAAACAAAAAAGCATGCAAGTTGCAGGAATCCAACAATTCAGTCAATATTAAAATTGCATTCGCAAAGCAGGCTAGAAGAACGTACAAACAGTCAGACTGAACATAGTACTGCCTCCATTTATGTCTCTCACTTCCCTTTTCAAAGAGTAGTCATATCTTCGCACCACTAATCTAATCAGATAATTTGACACCCTATTTATTAACGGCAGACTCCCGTCATTAGTTTCTCCAGTGGGTCTGGTCGTGTACATCCGTTTTCATTTGCAGGTATGAGATTGATCGCTGGCTCGCTGCAGAATGAATGAACTCAAGTAAGTTGCAGTTGGAGTGTCTCCACCAGCATCGGATGATAATTGAGTGGAGATTTATTGATGCGCAGGATTGTTCTCTTTGCTGTGAACGAATCATTATCAAGTCCAGAATGTCAGTGGATACAAGCGAGCTCATGTTTATCGAGAACGGACCGACTCTGTGTTTGCACTTTTGATGTTTAAGTGTGAATTTTCACATAGTCCGCCCCAAACTCATGCCATTATTTGAGCAAGCAGTTTGTGTGTCAGGCTGCTCAAACCAACAGAGCAACGTTGAAATCACAAAAGTGTTAATGCACAAAGTCAACCTAAATATGGCGTTCTTAAAGGGATAATTCACAAAAAAAATTGTCGTTTACTCAACCAAAAAGGATAGTTCACCCAAAAATATCCTGTTGTCATTTCGAGTATCCTCATGTCATTCCAAACACGTGTGGCTTTTTTCTGCAGATATTGGGGCCCTATGAAATCCATTAGATTTTTAAAATTTTTTCAAAATTCCGTTTTTTTCTGTTGTAATTTTTCTGGATTCCGTTTTTTTTTTCTGTTTTAATTTCTAAAAAAATAAAAATCTGTTTTAATGGTTAAATTGAATTTTATTAATCAAACAGCATGTCTAATTAACTGAAATCATGATCACAATTTAACAGCAATTTATTGAATGTTTAACTAAAGTTACATTTTTAGGTTTCTATAGTTTTTTCTCAAGTGAAGTGATAAAATGCTCTCAACAGAAATGAATTTCATGTACTCGTATATTAAAGCAGCAGAGGCTGAAAACACTGCGAGCGTCACACATGCTTCAGTATGTGTAGTAAATGAAACCACGCATCTGTGCCATTCATTCACACATCGACACGCAGAACATGCAGGATTCATATTTAAATTGTCTTTTAGCCGCGTAATATTCACAGACACTAGTCCATATCTCATTTTGATTTAATTGTCTTTTTTGTCCACATAATTGAAGTTAATGGGAACTGCAACTGTTTGATTGCCAGTATTCTTCAAAATATATTTTATGTTCAACAGAACAAAGGAGGATTTTCATACTTTAATTGGTATGTTTACAACTTAAAATCACAATAACATGCTGACTATTTGGACGTCTCTTGGCTGTATAGTAGCAGATCTCTCTTATTAATGTGCTTTTAATTAGGTTAATGGAGTTCATACGGACTTGGGCAGTTCAGAGGGTGCTGTGCTTAAGCATTTCCCATCTTAAGCATGTGTTGAGACTAGGGCTCGCACTGAGCAGTCTGCTCTCTTTAGCTCTCATGGTACTGTAATACACTGATCGGTCTGCACAGTCGGTCCACATCAAGTCGAACACACCTACTAGTTTACACCGGTTATACTCAGAGATGTGGCGCACACGTGAGGCTGTAGTGCTAATGCGTCCCAGCCCCCTTTGATGTAAGGCTACATTTACACTGGTGAGTTTATGTTTTAAAATGAAAACGATCCTCGTCATACTGGCGTTTCCACTATCTCCGACAAACGACAAGCGACAGACCGGTCATTCAGTCATTCTGACATGACACCTTCATAATCATGACATGACACGTCATGAATATGAAGGAGGTTTTATGCATGTTTATGACAACTGTCATTAAGTGTCATTCGCTCAGTTATGTCATTTTTAATGCAAATATGACATTATTTGACCTAACCCTACCCTTACCCCTAACCATAGCCCATAACAAAGACATCTCAAACAATGTCATCTTTGCATTAAAAATTACATAACTGAGCGAATGACACTTAATGACAGTTGTCATAAACATGCATAAAAAACCTTCATATTCATGACGTGTCATGTCATGATTATGAAGGTGTCATGTCAGTCTTATGCACACCCCTTCAAGTAAAGTGTAACCGTTTTTTTTTTTTAGATAATGTAATCTTGTTAAAATTGATTTCGTAAAATTGGTATCGAAAAAAGTATTGTTCAGGAACCGGTATCGAAGTCAAGGTATCGGTATCGATACCGAACATTTTTGAACGATACCCAGCTCTAGTTGAGACTAATGACCACAGTAGTGGAGTTGGCCATTATATTCCACCCATTTAAAGAATGATTGAATATGCTAAAATCTAGGCCAAGAACATGGTTTTTAGGCTGGTCACATAATAGCTCCGTTTGCTCCTTTCGGTCAATGAAGGTGCCTTTTAGTTGAGCAAATTTATGCTGTTTGTCCACTTCGTTTTAGGTTCTTTATCTTTTCCTGGTTCCTGCTAATGCATTGAAACTCTGCAGAAAAAACAGACGATTTAACTCTATAGGCTTTCCGCAAACAGCAATTAGTTTTAAACTACACGATCTTTCAAAAAAGAAAAAACCCTCACTGATACGGTTGCGGTTATTTGTTCAACTTTGCTCGTTCAAATCAGGGATAAATTACCACTGATTAAGATTAGTTTTCTCCTTTAGATCTGTGCCAGCTCAGATGCATCTGCAGCATGTAGATTAAAGCGTCCATTTAAAATATTTTCCTCCAGTATTGTATCGTGCTGCTGCGAGAACTGAGGGATGTCGATTTGGCGTCCTGCTCCAGGTGCAGGCTCTTCTGCTTTGGCACAGCCGTGTGTCCCTCTCTCCCCGGTGCCTTGGCAGCACAGATAGCAGTCCTCCTGACAGCTGCCGCTTCCCAAGGGCTGATGGACTATTAATACTTTGGCTAATTCGATTAATCCATTCAGATTTGCCTTGTCCTGCTCCGTTGTGGCAGAGCTTTGATTAAGATGCACATGGCCACCGGTGCCATTTTCGGCGCATATTGTGCCCCAGGGAGCAATTCGGCGCGTGCACGGACTACCGTGTCTGGGATATCAGCACGCTTACGAGCTTTAATGCTTTTATGGGTAAATGATCAGCTATGGCTGCTTAGATACGCAATGAAAGGGTCTCAAGTAAAAGACTTTTAGGGGCTTTCACTGTCGCAGTGCATGTCATGATATCGATAAATGCTTTATTACAACAGCCTGAAGTTTTTCTAGAGATCACTGCTTGACTGTTTTCCATTTATCTCTTTCCTGCTCAAGTCGCAATGCACACTTTGGCCTGAGGATGGCGGTACTGCACAAGCTTTGACTTCCAAATCAGTATGACCGTGCCACTTATGTTGAGCTCAGTGTGCTCATGCATGAAGAAAAGACAAAGCTTTGCAGTAAATACTAAGCATTCTTCATTTGTGTCAGAGTGAATATTTCTCTGACTTATGAGAGAAGGCATTTAGTGAACAGTGGTAATATTAGTCTAGATGAACATTTGACATTTTTGTAAAGTATGTGCTTGTTAAATCTGCACTACAGTGTGCTTTTTAAAACATTCCAACTGTTTGGATCTCTAATTTGCTCTGACGACTGGCACGCATTTCTAGATCTCAAGCCACTATGTTTGTAACGTTCAGCTTCACTTAACTGATCTGTTGTGATTTGCTCCTGGTTATGCATCATTGCGGCTTTCTCATCTCACATTAGCTCTACTACATTGCCATCTGGAATAATAAAGCGTGCGTGTGAGTGTACATGTGCCCTTGTGACTGCCGCTGATGGCACAGCTATAGGGATCTTACCCAAGCACCACACACGCCATGCACTCCAGCTTTCCTCACTCGGTTAACACAACTGGCACGTCAAGTGTACCGCAACTAAACCACCCGAGCCTCAGTGGTGCTGGCGTTTCCAGAATGGGGGAATTGATCCAGCAGTTAATGATGTTTGTGAAAGTGGCTAAGGTGGAGTTTAATGGGTTGCTGATCCAAAATCAGTTGATATGAGGTGAAGTTGGACAAATAGAGGGTGGATTTACACAACCCACTGATTTGGAGCGTATGTAAGCATATGAAAATAATTGTTATTGTTTGTTATCACAATCAATTCTCCATAAAAGAGAACATAAAAAAACCATAGGAAAAAAACATAAAATATATTTGTGAAAGTGGCTAAGGTGGAGTTTAATGGGTTGCTGATCCAAAATCAGTTGATATGAGGTGAAGTTGGACAAATAGAGGGTGGATTTACACAACCCACTGATTTGGAGCGTATGTAAGCATATGAAAATAATTGTTATTGTTTGTTATCACAATCAATTCTCCATAAAAGAGAACATAAAAAACCATAGAAAAAAAACAAAATATATTCTAATCTTTTTTTTTTTTTTTTTTGTCAATAAAATGGAGGTCAGTGGGGTCAACAATGGACCCTAATGGCATTTGCTGTTTGGGCAAAACAATTGAAACATCCTTATAAATATGTTCTAGATTTTGTTTGGTGGCTTTTGGCTCCAATGCAGATCTGGAGGAAATAACTTGCCATTCTAGACTAAATTTTCATGATAAAACAACCAAGCTTCATTGGAAAAACATGCCTATGGCGTCATCTTCAAAATATTACATTGCTTCTTGCAGGCTTCACAACACTTTCTAAGTGAAATGTCTAGTGAGCAAAAAAAAATAAAAAATCAGTTTACAAATCATGCACCATGCTAAGAGTGCTTTGAGGTCATAACAGTATTTTGCATGGAACTGTGCGATTATGTGTTTTATAATCTGCCTCGTAATCCTAATTCCTGTAATAAAAGTTGTTGATGTTTTACTGCCACTAGTGTTTATTTCAACTGGAAATGGCAGTCAATTGTATGTTTTGGTATGTTTTTGGAGTTGTGCAAAAATGTAGGTACACACATTTTTCCAATGAGCATTTAAACCTTGTATTATGTTGCAGTTTCTAATATGTTGAGTAATTCAATTAAATGTCTTTTGGCACTCGGCAGGCATTAAAGGTGCTGTATGTAAGTTTTTGACTCTACTAAAGCATAAAAATATCATATGTTTGCAGATATTTAAGAAACATGCTAAGTTAACATACTTATTTTCAATGCTACAGTCAGTTATTCTTCTTTGAAAATGTGCATTCCGGGACGGCAACCTCAAGTCTGAGGAGGAGGGGCCGGGTGAAAAAAACCCTCTCCAATATTTTGAATTTGGATTACAATACCTAGTTCAACCACTAGTTGTTAATACTACATACAGCACCTTTAATTTTGCACCTGATTGTCGGTCTGTGGTCTCTAACATCAGCCTTTTCACCTTCTAGGAAATCGACGAAGCCTGCAAACGGATCAAACGTGAGATTGACGATCTCGGCCCCGATGTTGGCGACATCAAAATCATCCCGCTCTACTCCACGCTGCCACCACAGCAACAGCAGAGGATCTTCGAGCCGCCTCCACCTCGCAAACCCAGCGGAGCCATCGGCAGGAAGGTAAATATCACCATCATACATATGACTCTTCAGAGTTTTCAACTACGGCAAACCCAACTGGTTTGGTTCAAAAGGTGCTTTGATTCTTTAATAGAATATTCCACAGGCAAATGTTCCAGACCCATAAGGGGCCGTTCACACAGAATGCATTTTTCCATTCCAATGCGCTACTTTTCCATTGTTTTTCTATGTAAACTCGTGGTAAATGGACCTGTATGACCATTGCGCCTTTGCAGCGTCTCGCACATGATCGCTGTGTTTTTAAGAAGCCGTATCAAGTTAAAAGAATTTCAACTTTCACACACAACGCGCTCAACAATGTCAGTTCCAAATGAGTAAATGATGACGGACTTTTCATTTTTAGGTAAACTATCCCTTTAAGTTCCGACTCAGGTGATCCGATCCTAAGTGGGCACTGGGCAGTGCTTAATACAGGTGTAAATGGGGTCTAAAATGTTTTATGATCTCCTCACTAAAATCACGTAGAAGTAGAAGTCTTGGGGGCCATTAACACAGAAATGGTTTTTCCATTCCAATGCACTACTTTTCCATCATTTTTTTATGTAAACACTTGCTAAATGGACGTGTAAGAAGATCTGCTCTTGGTCAAGTCTCACATTTTTTTTTGCAGCGTCTCGCACATGAGTGCCACGGTTTAAAGATGCCTAGTTAAGTTAAAAGAATTTAAACTTTTACAAGCAGTGCTGCTCATCAATGTCAGTTCCAAAACAGTGGACCAATCAGAAGACCCCGGAGGCGGGGCAAGCGTTGCATGCTTTTTTACAGTAGCAAGTTGGCATGGCAAATGTTTTATTTGATGGCGGAGGAGGTGTTTTGCGCTGCGCTTTTTTAAAAACCATTCCTGAGCGCTGTCTCTCGCACTTTTAGAAACAAAGACGTGTTCTGTGTGAACGGCCCTTAAAGGGTTAGTTCACCCAAAAATGAAAATTAGGCTGCGTTTTACTCACCCCCGATGCATCCTAGGTGTATATGACTTTCTTCTTTCAGACGAATCCAGTCGGAGTTATATTAAAAATGGTCTTTGATCTTTCAAGCTCTATCGTTGTACTCAGCGGGTGTTGCATTGCTTCTGTCCAAAAGACGTGAAATAAAAAGCACCTTTCCATAAAAAAAGTGTCTCACACGGCTCCGGGGGGTGAACAAAGGCCTCCTGTAGCGAATCGATGCGTTTTTGTAAGAAAAATATCCATATTCAGAACGTAATAATCACTTTAATCTAGCTTGCGCTCACTGTTGTAAAACGGAAGCAGTTCCGGTGGAATTACGTATGAGGTCAGCTTTGCGCATGCGCCGCTCAGAAGTCACGCACGCGGAGAGATCGAAACAAAACAACGGTCACTAATTAGAAGTACAAAACGAGGATTTGTAAAGAAGAATGTCGGAGGACTTCGATATAAGCCAAGAGGAGACTGGTTTTCCTTTGCTAAAGTAAGGAAACTTTGCTTCCTTTGATCCTGTAAACAAACGTTGGTTTTCACGAGACTCACCGGCGCATGCTGACCTCATACGTCATGCTCCCGGAACTGCTTCTGTGTACAACAGTGAGCGCAAGCTAGATTATAGTGATTATTACGTTTTGAATATGGATTAAAACACAGCCTAATTTTCATTTTTGGGCGAACTAACCCTTTAAGACTTTCATTCATATTTCAGACACAAATACATTTTAGGATTCTCTCATAATTTGTCCATGCATTGAAAGCCCACTCAAGCAAAACATAAAGAGATAACATAAAGAGATTGTAAAAGTAGTGAACATTTTATGGATCCCCTTCACTTTTGTGAGTGGAGTATGGTATCAAAAAAATCAAAATATTGAAATGTGATTGTATCGCACAGCTATAGTAGCATCTCCAGTCCATTTAAAGAAAGAAGAGGATGAGAGAATGACTCAAGTCTGTCAGTAGAGGGAAAGGAAAATTAGGTTTTCTTTTTTTCTCCCCTTCCATCTTTAGCTTTGGTAGAGCAGTGACTCATAGCATATGCTGTTTTTGTCAGCCTATGATTCTTTTCTCTAATTTTAGAAAGGAAAATTACTCATCCTTCTATCATTTGAAAAGTTTTGGAGCAGTACTGTTTTTCTCGAGTCTGTTTTGGATGGTTTGCTTTCACTCCCTCCTGTTCTGCTTCCCGACTTGAATATGGTCGTTTGGCATTTTTGGCATGTTGGCTTTGAAAAAATGAAACTCACTCTATATGTTTTATCAGAGCTCATTCACTGTAAAGTGTCTTTCATGGTCTGTCATCCTTTACTCTTAGCAGGAGGTTGTGCAGACGCAATCGCTCTTTTGTTTTCTCTACTCCCATTTCACTTCTTCGTCTCTCAAACAAGCCTGACGATTACGATGTGAAAAGCACCTGGACTCCTGTGCGACTGGCCAAAGATCTGACAGAATATCACATCTGATCGTCAGCTTTGAGTTTGCAAACATTTAGCCGAACATCTGATGAGGAGTTGATTAGTGAGTCATCGCTCCCCTACAGAAATGACTCCGCTTGTCATTATTGCCAGGCAGAGATTGCTGATGTCCTAATGAACGAATGCAAACGTTCACTAGCTGTAAAGAAGTCTTAGCTGCATGCCAGGTTTGTGTCTTGATGTCCTGAATAGGGATGTGCGCGGCTTGTTCAGTGAAATGATCAACGTGGTCTGGTGAAAGACGGGACCTGGGGCGATTAACAATAAAATTCCTGCACTTTAAAAAAAACGCGCTCGGCAGGAACTGAAGTCGCAGGCACGCAGAGATAACGAAAAGCAAGCCGACAGAGTTTCAGAAAGCGCCTGGACATCCCTCACCACCACCGAAGTGGGTCTTTGTTAGAGGAATAGACGGCGCGGACGGGATCACAGGTTGTAGTGAATAAAGTGATTGACATTTGCTGGCTTTAACCAGCCTCTAAGCTAACGCCTGCATGCCTGTATTGAATATGATTACGCATCGCTCCAGTAGAGTTATTGTAATTCAAAATAATCCCACACCTTCTCGTCTTTCGCATGGTCATTTTTGAACTCGCTGCAACTGACACGAAGAAAACGCATGTGAGGTCTGAGGTAAAAATGTAGTTTCCGCCCAGATAAACTTTTAAAAATAATGTGTTATTTTTCAAACGTTTTATTTTAATTTGCTATTAAAAATGTTTTAAATGCAATGTTAAAATGACGGTAATTTGAATGATAAAATCATGTTTTGTTTTTTTTCTGTCGTGTAATCGACTATTGTTTTCAGTGTCGACTAGTAGGAGCTGTACCGTTTAGTCGACTAGTCGACTAGACCCGCACATCCCTAGTACTGAACAGCATCAGCATCCGCCTGCTTCACATATCAAGTATCTGCCTCGTCCATCCCCCTCCACTAGGGCATTGTGTCATTTCATCTCTCTTCTGACCACTTCCATGTTTAAAGAGGCTCTGGGTTTCTCAGAGGTTTGATTACTCGTAAGCCCGGGCATAAGCTGCTTCAGAAGTTCAAACATCCGCCGCTGTTTGCCTGCGCTGTTCAGAAGAAAATGAAAGTGGACATGGATTCACAGGGGCTGATGTGAATATGCTGCAACCCCTTTGATGCAAACTAATGTTGGGAACTGAGAACTGCTTATTATTCAGAAACATTCTATAAAAAAAAAGAGAAACGAAAGATTTTCACAACAATTGTTTTTGGTGCAATCAGTGATATTTTATAGAAATGAATGAAATGTTACTATTTGTTTTTTAAATATATAATGTGATATTTTTTTGTCAAAAGCTTAGACTAACGAATAACAAGGTAACGAATGATGATTCCCTACTTTCCATGCTCTCAAAAAATAGTTTTAGTGAACTTTATTAAATTAAGAATCTTCCGTGCAATTAGTTTAGGCCCACAATACAACAACTTAATTTCGGCACAATGTTTTTTTGAACTAACCAAGGTTATTTTTGTATCATTGAGATACTATTATTATTTTAATTAATATTTTTATATTTTCCATTTACATTTTAATAGTTAATTTATTACCTATTGTTTATATATTTTGATATATTAATTTGTATATCAGTTTGACTTATTTTAGTACATCAAGTTTAGATTAAATGAAATGAGAAATGTTGTCTTTGTATATTTTATTTCATTTCAGTTAATGTTTATTTTAAGTAAGTAACCATACATTTTTTATGGTTTCAGTTTTATTTAACTAATAACTCTGGAAGAAACTTAATAAATATAAATTCTTGTGTTGGTTAATAACTAGCAACAGCATGTTAAAGTCAGTTATGTTTATTATTATGTGTGATGCGAGATAAAGTTTGAAGAGATTGGTTTCAATACTGGTATTAGCAAAACTAAATAAATAAAATGCATAAAATAAAATAAAAAACAAACGCTTCTCAATGGCCAACATAACTAAACAATAAACACTAACTTCTCTTAATGCAGTCCCATGCAAAGCATGCTGGAAACTACAGATCCAGTTTATGCTAATAATAAATGATAACTTTTATGATACCTGTAAATTATTAATTTAACAAATTTGACAAATTTAAATGGATTGAACAATGAAATTAAATTGACAATGTTCAAGATTTGTTGCATTAGCTCATTTTAAAAAAGCAATTTGAACAAACAGGAAAAGTCTTTTTTTTTTTGGATGAGCATCTTGAATGTATTTATTTTTTGGCACCCACCTTGTTTTTCTGTCCTTCAGTGGCAGCAGTACAGAAGGAGGCTTCAGATTACCTTGTAAAATTGTCAACCCTTCAGACCCTCTGGCATATATTAAACGCAATGCATATAAGCCACCTTTGGCAGAAACAGGATGCGTGTGTGGATATTGTGAGATCTGCACCTCTGCAGTCACATCCTCCTTCAGGACAAATCCAGCAACCCTTCTGCACTGCTGATGCATGGATTTATTAGTTGGGATTTAACGTCACGTGACGCTCATGTAGGGAAATTGAGGACTGTGGCAAATTTCGGCAGCAGCGTTCTTGACGATCCTTGAGTTAATTGGGTTGTGGTAAGATCTCCCTTGTGCTGACTGCGGGAGTGGAGGGTTATGGAAGAATTAAGGAAAAAGTGAGGCTGCCGTGTTAACCACCTAAAACAATCCTTAATGAATCTAGCTTGTTAATAACTGTATGCGGACGGAAAGAGATTTAGACCCATCTAACCTGATAGAGACCATGTCCGGGCCTAAGACATTTGTTACGTTACTCTTCACTCTAAGCCAAGTCATAAAGCATGCCGGTTTTAATTTGAAGACAAGCCCATTGGTTTTAAAGGGTTGTCGATTCAGCCCGGTAATGATGATAATGCTTGAAGCTCCTTCCACTCGTGCTGCTTAAAAACCCAGAGGTACAATGAAATCATGCTATTGCTGATGAAATGTCTGTTTGGTTCAGTACAGAAACAGACAGACAGGAGCCGTCTCGGCCCTCTGCGACGGCTTCCATAGTCACATTTAATTCAGCATGATTGAAGGCAGGGTCTCGCTTATCTTTGTGAATATGAAATGTGAGCGACTCTGTCTGGTCAACTGCATTCATGGCGGAGAAACTGTTTGAAGAGAATCTCGCATAACAAGGTTAAACTGTCAGCGTGTTTATAGGTAGTTGCCTAAATAGCAGCACATCTGATTTAATGGCATGGACATTTGAAGCTAACTTTATAGCCACAGTAATGCAAAAATGCACTTGCGGAAGCACTTGTGACTATATTTGCAAACTCACAGTACTGGTCAAAAGGTATATGGAATTTTTTTACATTTTATTTAATTTTTTGAAAGAATCTGTAATGCTCACCAAGGCTCCATTTATTTGGTCAAAAAATACAGTAAAACTATAGTAATGTGAAATATTACTATTTAAAAGAACTGTTTTCTATTTTAATCCATTTTACAATTTAACTCCAGTCTTAAGTGTCACATGATCGTTCAGAAATCGTTTTAAAATGTTGATTTGCTGCTCAAGAAACATTTATCATCAATGTAGAAAACCGTTTTTGCTGCTTAATACTTTTATGGATACAGTAATGCACTGCCACTCAAATTGAAGTAAGATTTTTTTTAAGTACCTTTTATCGAGCAAGGACACACTAAATTGATCAAAAGTGACATTTGTTTCAAATAAATGCTGTTCTTTTGAAATTTCTTTGCATCAAAGAATCCTGAAAATGTTACGTTATTCCACAAAAATATTACGCAGCAAAAAAATTTCACCATTGATATGAACTATTATTAATAATTGAGCACCAACAATAATTGATAAATGAGCATCAGATCAGCATATTAGAATGATTTCTGAAGGATCATGTGACACAGAAGACTGGAGTAATGATGCTGAAAATTCAGCTTTGATTCAAAGGAATAAATTACATTTTACAATATATTAAAATAGAAAACAATTATTTTAAATAGTAATAATATTTCACAATATTACTGTTTTTTTTTTTAATCAAATGCATCCTTGGTGAGCATGAGACTTCTTTCAAAAACATAAAATCTTAATTGTTCCAAACTTTTGACCTGTAGTGTATCTGTCTCCATTCTAGTTTTTTTATGAAAAAGGAACATTGAATGAGAGACTCATTGGAGAGAATTGAAATTGCACTTATTCAAGTGAAATGTTGCTGGCATTAGCCTTGTTCGGTCAGCCCGCCTACTTTTTTTCCAGACCACTTGCGCATGGATCATTGCCTTCTAAAAGATGCAATTTCTCAACACCTCACGGTTCAGTGAGTATGACTAAGTACTGGTAATGCATTTAGTGTTTTTGCTGTGCAATTCATTCCAGTGGCGCTCACCTTTCGATAATTTCCATGGCTACCACTCTGGAATATATTTCATCTCAAAGGTCTTTCCCAGGTGGTCCTATTTTCTGAAAGGATGCAGACTGGTTAGGAACCCTCATTTCTTTTTATCGTGTGTCTGAAGCGCTCCGGACCTCGTTGTCATTCAGTGGTCTGTTAAGAGCATGCTCTGTGGGCATTGGGTCGTATCCCTCAGTCTCCAGATTCCAGATGGCCTTTTTTCAGTGAATTCTCCCAGCCTTTCCATGAATATATAGGCAGATGATTCTTTTCAGCAGCTGAATTACATCAGGTCAAAGGCTTCATGAATAGACCCTCTGCTGCATTACCAAACCAAGCCAAACGTTTGTGGCTGAAGAGAAATCCACTTATAAAAGTAGGATTTAAGTGCCTCAAAGGCATTTGAGGAGTCTGAATTACATGAAATATGAGGTTTGGTTACTTTCTGTTAGTAATAAAGGCCAGGATGTTAAATGAAACTCAAAATGTACATTGCAAAAAAACTTTTTAGTGGAGCTTGCCAAAGCAAGCATCTGCAATACTATTGCTCCCACTTAGGGTTAGGAATTCAAACATATTTTAAGCTTGTTTTCTGCTGTAGGCATAAATTATAGCTCAAATTGTGTGTGTATTACTGTAAGATATTTAAATTATTTTCTGAGAAAAGTTTATTTTTAAGAAAAGTTATTAAGGGCCATGGCCTGCCTAACTTGGAATCTTATCTGTTTAGTTACCTTGGTAATTTCCATTAGGATACTTTTTCAAATCTTAAGTCAAGAATTAATGTAGGAAGCTTCTGTAGAATATAATACTTAAGTTTGGAATCTTATACTTAAAGTTGGCATGAAATGTAAATTTACCCTATCCATTTTCTAAATGCATGTTATTGATCTTATTTAGGGTTGGGTACCGTTCATATTTTAACCGGTACAGTACCGGTATCGGTACCTAAATTTCGGTGCCGGTACCTAACAGTACCTTTTTTCGGTACTTTACTCTGTGTAATTACAAAAACAAACATTTATTTCAGGTGAAAAAATAAGTCCAAAAGTCTCAATTTCAACATTTTGAACAATAGGGCCCTACAAACTTTTTCTTTCTTTCTTCTTGATATAAAATGGAATATTTAAAGATGTACATTCTACTTTACAAAAGTAATACAAGAGTAATATATTCCTGTTACATGTTAAACCGTACTTTTATTTTTATTTTAGGTTGCCATGAAGTTTCTGTGTGTATACAGTATGATGATGCTAGTTTTCTCAAATGAAACGGTAAAATTCTCGCGAAGTGACTCTCACAGCAGCTCTGGAGATTAAGTTTTTGTGTTCATGCCGTCATATAGTGAGACGCAGAGGCCGTAAATCACAGCAAGCATCACCCCAACCCTAATCTTATTGAATGATTCATCCATGCATTTGTCTGTTTTTTAACATTTATTTTTTATCAAAATTGTCATAATCTATCTTCCATTGAAGCGACAGTCTTCTCTTTGTTGACGTATGCCAGACTTCTCCAGTCATTTAGTTCATTTAAGCTTCATCTCCTTATTACAGTTGACTGCAGGCAGGTTGACAATCAGATCTGCCTCCATCCAAACAACAACCGATGTATAGAACCAAGTCCTCGCCCTACATTTTTTCCATTTTAATGGGATGTACATCACAATGGAGAAGAGAACTGTAGCTGTTTCCGCTACATCAACTTTATTGCATTCAAAACTAATGTTATCTGTGAATGTGCACCTCACAACTCCACTGTTTGCTATCCATCGATGGCATCCAGATACTAACTCCAGGTTTTTCTGGGACACTACACAAAACAAACCCTTAAATTATCGAGAGACTCTGTCCTACTTCTGACTTGACTCGGATTGACATTTTCTATCCTGTGATTCATGAACACCATTTGGCTCCTTTGACTCGGGCGAGTAAGCAAGCCTTACCTATGCAGTGTTATAAAGCTCTTCCGAAGCTTCTTGGACACTGTCATCTCAGCATATCAAAGACGGTCCATGGTCTCTAGCTCAAAGATGATTCAATATGTCACTAGCACACATGATGAAGGCCACCTGTACTGTAAAGGGACAGAGAGAGAGTGAAGGAGCGAGACGTGGCATGAATAATAGAGTTTCTTAGAGGTGGGCTTCTCTAGGGAGGGGAAGATGGCTGCATGCTGTGCACTGTGCACATCTTGCCACCAAAAAGAGCAGTAGTAATGTGTCTAGACGGGTTGCTCTGCGGAAAGCAGTCCGGCTCAGCCAGCACACTCCCGATTTGACTTGATTGCAGCAACTGTTGCCTTACTCCCCTGTTGGGTTGTATTAGTCTTCCAGCTTGCGACAGCTCACTGAAGTGTCTTTAAGGATTTAATTCCCAATGATTTTTTTGCCTTTTTCCACCCCTCTCCAGTTACCACAGAACTTTTTTCTTTTAATTCGATTGTTTGATTGCCCAGAGCAGTGCAGAACTTTCTAATCGCCAATGAAATGTACTAAAAAAAGCCACCCTGCTGGTGTAGAGC
>NW_015546067.1:315099-318597 GCF_001515605.1 Sinocyclocheilus anshuiensis | reverse complement strand
CACTGCTTTTGTCTGACACACCCATTTCAGGTCTCGGAGTCTCTACTAATGAGCTGATGATCTGAATCAGGTATGATTGATTAAGGAGACATGGAAAACATGCAGTGTTGTCCTCCACCACTTGTTTGATGTCTCAAATTGTGCAACTTAGGTAAAGTGATATTATTCTTAAGACATTTTGAAGTGTGGCTGAAAAAAATGTACTTGAGCCGTGTGTAAAAAAGGAGAAATATCTATAAAGCCCAAAGTATACTTCAGTTTTTACTCGTACGCGAGGGTCTGTGTACAGTGTGTGTGATGCAAATTTCGTACCAGAATAGTATGTGTGTACACCACCCGATTTTTGTAACTGTGCGTACTTTGTATACACGTGTCGCACATGCACATTGAATTTGTTTTGCACTAATCAGTTGTTCCACAAGATGGCAACCAGAGGTTACTTACTAATTGTAATCTGTTACTACACATTACATGATAAAAACTGTAGTTAGTAACAGAATCTAGGTTACTCATTTTAGGTAACGTATTCTGACTACTTTTTAGATTATTTTAGATTACTTTTTATCTAACTTGTTACATATTGATATAAAAAATCAAAAAGAAAGCAAATATATAAAAAAAAAAATATTTCAACATCATAAAATACGTTAATGCTACATTAAACCAGGTTTCCCATACTGGGCTTAATATAAGAACTGCAGTGGGTTTGTGAGTTGATAAAATGTTAATCATTAATTAAACGCTAAAAATAGAAATATCTCATTTGTTTACCTGCATGTCAATGTGACCATTCAGCGATATATCAAACTGTAAACATGCGAATGTGTTGTTAGAAAATATTTCAAGTCAAAGTGGTTTTGGCTGACAAAAATGTTTGGGAATCCATTTAAAAGAATAATTAGGGAGAATCTATTAATTATGAATGATTTTCTTCCATTTTGTGAATATGTAGTCATGTAATCCATGAAAAGTAACTGTAATCTGATTATGAGCATTATAAAATGTAATGTACTTTAATTGCTTTAAGTACTTGATTTTTGATTATGTAATCCAGATTACATGTAATCTGTTACTACCCAGCTCTGGTGGCCATTTTTCACAATAGAAAACAAAACTAAAGAGACAGAACAACAGAATACTGGAGACAGCAACAGAGACCCTGACTGACAAGAGCTTGTGTGAAGTTATGATGGCCGCAACTTTAGGTTAAAAGAGTACAAGATATTTTTAGCGGTCATAACTTCTGGAATAACAGCACAGACACTGGACAAAAGTGAAGCTTTCTAAAATGCATGGATCGACCGCCTGCTTTAACGCATGCTATCAAATGGATAATCTGGAAGACTACTAGTTTTTTTTAAATGTTTTTTTTTGTGTGTGATAAAAGCTGTCTGGTCAGTTTGATCTCTTGATCGTATTGTTTCTGCTCTCATAGGTTGTTGTTTCTACAAACATCGCTGAGACATCCCTGACCATCGATGGCGTGGTGTTTGTAATTGATCCTGGCTTTGCCAAGCAAAAGGTTAGTCCTCTCTCCTCTGCCTCACTTGTCTAATCTCGACCCATCATCTGTTTCTCTTGCTTCTGAAATGCCCAGATAAACCCAGTGGCGGGGCTCTGACAGCGACTTGAGATGGAAAAGCTAGTTATTTATTCTGCTGACATTTCCCTAGCCCAGCTGCTGCTGTCATACATGTAGTCCAGTCAGAGATGAAGGATGGCCTCGCTTTGGCATATTGCTGTGGTGCAATGGTGTGCATTTATTATTCACACAGCTCTTTCCTTTTCGTCGCACAGGTGTATAACCCTCGCATTCGAGTCGAGTCGCTGCTCGTAACGGCTATTAGTAAGGCTTCGGCCCAGCAGAGAGCCGGCCGTGCTGGACGTACACGCCCAGGAAAGTGCTTCCGGCTCTACACCGAGAAGGCCTACAAGACTGAGATGCAGGTTTGTGAAACCAATCATAGCGGCTGCAGGCATCTGGGAAGCGCACTTGTTCTGATTTTATTATACGCCAGTGAAATTGTTTGGATCGTGTTTTGGTCGATCAGCAGATGACCCTGGTTCCTTCAAGTCTTTAGTACTTCTGGTCACTTCTAGCCCCCTTTTTGTACATACAACATGGGAAATTTCCATGTAAATTGAATCTGCTAATTTGTTTTCCTTCAGGATAACACATACCCTGAGATTCTCAGGTCGAATTTGGGCTCTGTGGTGCTACAGCTCAAGAAGCTCGGTATCGATGACCTAGTGCACTTTGACTTCATGGACCCACCAGGTATTGAAGTTTTCTTGAGTTTGACGAATACTTCCAGGCTTCTTTAGAGTCTGATACTATAAAATGGGGTACATATTAGCACTTTTATAGCAGTATACTTGAAAACCAATCAGAAAACTACAGCAACATGCTAAAAGCATAGCGGCTGTTTCTGTGGGCTGCTATATATCTAAGCCGTCTGCCATATTAGAATGGTCAAAGCAGGTCCGTTAACACTCGAGAGCAACCTGACTGTGTGTCTGCAACGTAGTTATATGCATGTATGAATATCTATATCTGCAGTAGACTTATGTTTTTTCTAAGCTAACACAATACAACAAGATTAAGCCATTAGGTAGCACAATATTAAAACTTGCCAAGGTTTAACCTAGGGCTGAGCGATATAGCTAATAAATGTATCAACGATATAATGTTTCATATCGTTCGGTATCGATAATTATTGACATTTTTTTATAACCTTTTTTTAAAACAAAAAGCAATATCATTTTTTTTTTAATTTAACCTCTCCGCATTGAGCTTCTATATTTCTCTAATATTTTGAATGAATAACGCAGCAGTGGCGCGTCTCGTGGGCTAGACTAACAAAACATTAAAATGCAACAACATCACTTACATCATCAACACCGCATCTCGTGCTCCACTGATGACGCGCCCTGATGCACACCTAACATTCAAATGCAAATGGTTATTTTAAATTCGACTAATATTCATTTTTTATTCACAATCTCCTCATCACAGGCAGGCACTGCACTCATTTCAGCATGTGTTCGTGTTTGTGTGTGCTCTGCGTCACTCATTGTACGTGCCTAAATGGTGTGCTATATCGAACAATTTTTCTATCGATATCGAAGAAGGTGTACCGTCGATAAATATCGATACCGTTTTATCTGTGTTTCTAAGTCTTGCCGATTTAAACATTCAAGTGTTTTAAACCATTCACGCGCATTCGGAGCTGCGCGCACTCATTCAAAGCGCGCACAGAGAGCCGCGTTTCAGACAATGCGCGTATACAGAATTGATTCCTCTTTCGCATATCCTTGCATCTGAATGAACACATACACACAAAATTATCTCAAAATAACAGTCTCGGAAAGTATTCTCGTAAACACAGTCGGTTATGTCTTAAGTGAACGTAAACAGTGGTGAAAGAAATCTCAAGTGCATCATTATATTGGATCCGTGCATTCGGTCTTAAAGGGGCAGCAGCCTATAAACACCTG
>NW_015546067.1:314720-315066 GCF_001515605.1 Sinocyclocheilus anshuiensis | reverse complement strand
TATACACACACACACACACACACACTTTTCTGTAAAAATACCAAGATGTTCTGAGTGTTGAAGTACATTTTAAAAAAAATGCTTGGCACTCACATTTTCTTCAGAAATGTCTAAATCTATTTGGCTCTTTAAGTGTTTTGCATACTTTGTCCAGGTCATTTCGGAGTATCTGGTGCAGCTTGGGTAAAAAGCAGCTGGACACTGCCTTTTCTAAACTGACGGATATTTCAGAGTCCAGCTTTGCTTTGATCGTGTAATTGCTTTTATCCAGTATGAAGACTGATGTGGAGATTCATTAAAACTGCATGATGGCCAGACCTGTAATCGCTGAATAGTAACAACTGGA
>NW_015546067.1:310060-312020 GCF_001515605.1 Sinocyclocheilus anshuiensis | reverse complement strand
TATGCATTGCTTAATACAAAGAGCCGAATCGCAAAAAGATTGCATTTAAAAACATAAGAGACGCAGTGAAAGGGAATAAACTTCCACAAATTTGTGACGTGTTTTCTAAAAGTTTAAACTGTTTTAACTTTGCATGGCTTTCTATACATCTCTTGTGTGAGACGCGAGTGCAGCAGTCATATTTGTCCGTCTAAAAAATGCGCTGAATATGCGTTCTGTGTGAATGGCTTGGTTTTGGTTTTAACCCATTCAAGATCTTCTCCGCATTGAGCTTCTATATTTCTCTAATATTTTGAATGAATAACGCAGCAGCGGCGCATC
Source organism: Sinocyclocheilus anshuiensis (assembly GCF_001515605.1). Classification (NCBI taxonomy): domain Eukaryota; kingdom Metazoa; phylum Chordata; class Actinopteri; order Cypriniformes; family Cyprinidae; genus Sinocyclocheilus; species Sinocyclocheilus anshuiensis. Next base: position 311,699 of record NW_015546067.1, on the reverse strand, counting down.
TCGTGGGCTAGACTAACAAAACATTAAAATGCAACAACGTCACTTACATCATCATCACCGCATCTCGCGCGCCACTGATGACGCTCCCTGACGCACTCCTAACATTCAAATGCAAATGTTTATTTTAAATTCGACTAATATTCATTTTTTATTCACAATCTCCTCATCACAGGCAGGCACTGCACTCATTTCAGCATGTGTTCGTGTTTGTGTGTGCTCTGCGTCACTCATTGTACGTGCCTAAATGGTGTGCTATATCGAACAATTTTTCTATCGATATCGAAGAAGGTGTACCGTCGATAAATATCGATACCGTTTTATCGCCCAGGCCTAGTTTAACCCTTTAGAACCTGAAGGTACAATAGGTCATTTTTGCGTATTTACATTTTTTGACTAAAATTCTAAAACCGTATGCTGTCTTCATGTGCGAGGTGCCAATTTTTTCAGAAAACAATTAGCTTTCCTTAAATTACCATTTTTGACCATTATTGTGTTGACAGTTTGCAAATAGAATTTAAAAACAGTAAAAGTAAAAAAAAAAATTGGAATAAAATTTTACTTGGTTTTATTTAGAAAAAATCTGAAAACACATGAACGAAAGAATCTAATATTTCAAACTTGAAAACTGGACTAAAATACATATATACAAGTCTTTTTTGTGACACGGGATTTCACAGTTTTCACTCAAGAGATATTTTTTAGTGCATACGCACATGCACGTATACAAATTCCCACATGCAAATACACACACGCATACACTGACACACCGCATGCCAAGATGTCGATCTGAAAAGTCCCGCTTCTTCCTCCCATGTCACATCAAAATCATCACAATCGCCTCTTCTGCTGTATACTCATTCTTCGCCATGTTTTTGTTTGTTTTTGTAATGATATTTTGCTCTTCAGACTCTCTAACCTGTTGCGTTCTGTCTTTCTCTGTTCAAATTCTTCCTTTTCACGCTTCCCGAAAGCTGCTGTGTGGTTTGCTAAGGGAAATCAGGACATTACTGTAATAAGCTGTATATTGTTAAGAAATGCAATTTTAATTGTTTTCATGGCGCAAATGGTTGAAGAGTTACGGTAACATGAATTCAGCTTAGTTGGATGTGTCGCGACGACACAGACGGTTTAATATGGTTAAAACCTGTAATATTGAGTTAATACATATTAAAAACACAAACCAACATATTCTCGTTGGTGAAAGTTTATCCCATTTCTTTGGGAATTAAAATTTCGGGGGGTTTACTTTTCCTCAGCGTACTAGTCATTAACTTTTAAATGCATCATTTACTTGAAGAGAGTTCTTGGCATGAAGGACCCGTGACTGGCAGATCAATGTGCCTCTTCATTTCTCTCCGATACGGTAGGAAATTAAATGGAACTAAATGTAGAGGATGTTAACTCTGACAAGATGATTGACAGGTGACGGAATGCTCGTAACCAAGCAACAGAACATTTCATTAAAGCAGTTATGACGTAGTAGTATGTCCCGAATCTTGCCAACTCTTCTGGCACACACTCAAAAGTATATACTTTTTCTTCACAAAAAGAGAACATACTTTCAGGGCATAGTTTAATTTGAATTGGGACCAATTTTGTTATATATGTGTTATAGTTACAAATGTGTTTTATATATATA
>NW_015546067.1:301319-309806 GCF_001515605.1 Sinocyclocheilus anshuiensis | reverse complement strand
ATATATATATATACACACACACACACACACACACTTTTCTGTAAAAATACCAAGATGTTCTGAGTGTTGAAGTACATTTTAAAAAAAATGCTTGGCACTCACATTTTCTTCAGAAATGTCTAAATCTATTTGGCTCTTTAAGTGTTTTGCATACTTTGTCCAGGTCATTTCGGAGTATCTGGTGCAGCTTGGGTAAAAAGCAGCTGGACACTGCCTTTTCTAAACTGACGGATATTTCAGAGTCCAGCTTTGCTTTGATCGTGTAATTGCTTTTATCCAGTATGAAGACTGATGTGGAGATTCATTAAAACTGCATGATGGCCAGACCTGTAATCGCTGAATAGTAACGACTGGAACGTTTCCATGTGATTGGCTCATCGTCTTTTCTAAAAGGTTCATGACCTTAAAAGATCTCTAAAGTTGCCCTAAAAATGTTGAAGCTTTCTGCTTCCTAACATACCGCTGCATTTGACTACCTAAGTAAATGTATAGCTGGGTAATATGAAACCGAGACCATATTCAGTATCGTTATTAATGCATTTGTTCTGAAATATCTTAAAAGGGTGATTGCCCCACCAAATTCATAGGGCCTTTAAAACCAGACAGCCAATGCTGCAAAGTAGATTTGACAATTTTAAATAGAAATGAAAATGTAGTGTAAAAATATAAATACATTTAAAAAAATAAAAAGATTTTTAAACAAAAATAAATACATAAACAAAGCAAGGGAAAAAAGATAATAAATAGTGCTGTCAAACGATTAATCGCATCCAAAATACAAGTTTTTGTTTACATAATATATTTGTGTGCTGTGTATATTTATTATGTATATATAAAAAACACATGCAGTATATATATTGAAAATATTTACACGTGTATATACATTTATATATTTATATTCTTATATTAAATATAAATATATTTAATATATAAACAATATATTTTTTCTTAAATATATACATGCATGTGTTTGTATTTATATATACATAATAAATATACACAGTACACACGCATTGTCAACAAAAACTTTTATTTTGGATGCAGTTAATCGCGATTTAATCGTTTGACAGCGCTAATAATAAATATAAGATTGTTAACATTTTTGATAATGCAAACAAATATACTGTAAATAATATAGGCTTTTAATTGAAGTTTTCCATTCCCAGGATTCCATAGCTTATGCATTTGTTGAACTGTGTTCAGTAAACATGAGTTTAGATGTAGACACACAAATGAAAAAAAGAGCAGGGATTTGTATTGCTGGATGAAGCCGATAGAGGCCATTTGCCTGGCGACATTTGCCAAATGCTTACTTGTACTTTCTTCTCTTTAAATCACCTTTAGCTTTCTCTCTCATTGATTTTGCCTTCAGTTAACCCTTCGGCATGTTCCCTGCTATAGTTTATTTCTGATGTGTGTAAATTACTTTTTCCAGCCGGGTTCACTGCATGGCACCTATACTTAATTTTTGCCTCAAACGTATTACTTGCTTTAGCACGAGTAATGCAACATCCTTTCAAAACAAATAGAAAATGTATGTTTGATATACCAGATCAATACTCGTTCATAATAACAGACTGACCGCTGCACTTTTTTTAAATGAAGTTTTCCTGACTCATTGATAAAGACAGCCTCAGTCTTTCATCCTATTCAGCAAACTCCTCCTAATTTTCAGTTAACATGCAACTAACTGGTCATTAGAGCCAAACTCTCTAGAGCCAAAAATCAGTAATTTAATTTGTTGGTGTGTGTGACCAGTGTTGATGCATTAAGTAGAGGTTCCTCCCTGTAATTGAATTAGTGGCACTGCTGTTTGGAACTGCTTGCATGTCAGATGAAAAATTAGCCCCCTTTGTCTTGAATTAAAAGTTAGTTGTTGTCCAGGAGACCACAGCCACAATGTTTTCATGGCAAGAAATTTTTTTTTTTTTTTTAAGACAAGGTATCTAAGGCAATCATCACTATTACTTTTTCTCTTGCTTGGGGTTAGAGATTTGAAAAATCAAACTTAAAACCACTTAGTGTATGATATGTATCGTCTATACTTTGCAAAAATCAATTCTTCTTCTTCTCCTTCTCAGAAATACATGAGGGCCTAAACATGCTCAAAAACTCATGAAACTTTGCACACACCTCAGAACTGGGGAAAATTTACATCTGATAAGGGTTTCAGAATTAGGTGTGGCAAAATGGCTCGATAGCGCCACCTACAAAATTTTAATGAAGCGCCCCTCCCGCTACGTTTCACGTACGTGTGCGAAATTCAGTACACACATGTAACGTCCCAACAAAAAAGTCTCTTGGAGCGAAGCCCTAAACGCAACAGCAATCAGACATTTTGAATTTCCTCAGCAATTTTTGTGCAGTTTTTGCCATTTTCGTGCGTCGTGACGTTTAACATTGTGATGCACTCCTAGCAACATACTAAAATATGACGGCGTGTGCAAAACAAAAAATGTATTATAATAGAATTTTTTTTTTCTGCTAGCTCCTGAGACCCTGATGCGAGCCCTGGAGCTGTTGAACTATCTGGTGGCGCTGAATGACGACGGTGACCTGACGGAGCTGGGCTCCATGATGGCTGAGTTCCCTCTCGACCCCCAGCTGGCCAAGATGGTCATCGCTAGCTGCGACTTCAACTGCTCCAATGAGATCCTGTCCATCACCGCGATGCTATCAGGTAGTATATGCTCACGTACGCACGACCCCTGCATATGATCTAAGAATAATTAGAGTAGCCTAATGGACTATGAAATATTAATTCTTTGTTGCTCACTCATTATCAATAAGCAGAGTAAAAAATGTTAGTCTTCTGTTTTATTGTCAACATGTGCACAATTTTGATTTGCCAACTCAGTTAATAATAATGGTTGCATAATCAAACAGTCTGCTTATGCATTTAGCTGCTTGGCTGAAGCGTTATGTAGCATGACTCTCAAAGGAAGTGCTCACAAACAGTCCAAACACTGTAAGACTGCCAAATCAGAATGGTGCTTGAAGCTAGAGGTCGACCGGTAGTTGATTTTACCAATACCGATAGCTAGGTAGGTTTTTAATATGGATATGTGGAAAATAGACCCTGAGCAAAAACGGAACCATACTTTGTAAATTAATAAAAATATTAATTTTATATTGATCATTAAAGTTAGTTCGTACTTCATTAATGTTAACAGAAGCAACTTTAAAATGTAAAATTGTATTAGTAAATGTTGAAATTAACACACTCTAACAAGGATCAATACTTCTACAGCTTTTATCAACTTTAACCGATAGTTCCGGCAATCATCGGTGCTGATTAATCAGCAAAACCGATCAATCGGTCGACCTCTTCTTGAAGCTATTAAATAACTGATGCAGGGGGGTGGGGGAGAGAAGGACATAGGATAGGGCCGCTTAAGAGCTCGCTTACTAGCGCTTTAGAGGTTCAGGCGTTGTCCATCAGTTCTGATCTGGCCCGAGTAAACCTTCAAACAATGCTAGGCTTCAGATCAAAACGAATATAAACTAAAATCATTAACTTATTCCTAATTACACTGAAAAAGTATTTAGGTCTAAATTTAAGATTTGTTTTTGAATTGCATGTAGAATTTCTATCTACTTGGATTGCAAAGTTTTAAACTAGCAAAATTAATGTGATGCATATTCGTCAGTCACAATTACTGTATTTATTTATTTATTTATCAATAAATCCAAATAGTTTCAATCTCCTACATTTCAGCTAATTGAATATTGCTTGTTCAACAGCTAGCCAAATTTGAACCATGTTTGTACATTTTAACTTAACTAAATGTAAAAGTTTTCAGGTGATTCTAAGCAGCTTGAATAAACACATTTTGAAAATAAATATTAACTATTTGCATCTGTTTGATTATATTTAAAGAATCATAATAAACTATGCCATAGTTTGAGTGCAGAAATCTGACCTGTTTTTTTTACCCAGTTCATTTATGTCTGATTGGCAAATATGCATCAGTCATTTTATTCAATTGTTAAAATGGTGTGTTCAAGTCACATCGGAAAGATTGTATTTGAGTTAAACCAACACGAAAGCCATTGCAGAGTGTGTCAGTGAGAAAACATGTCATTCAACTTGTTGAAATAAAAAAATAATTAGTACTGTATAAAACTATCCAAATTGCAGTTTTACAAAATACAATAGACTGTATAATTAGACTGTATAAAAGATTCAATTTACAGCACCTTCATAACATAAGGTGATTCTAAGCAGCTTGAATAAACACATTTTGAAAATAAATATTAACTATTTGCATCTGTTTGATTATATTTAAAGAATCATAATAAACTATGCCATAGTTTGAGTGCAGAAATCTGACCTGTTTTTTTTACCCAGTTCATTTATGTCTGATTGGCAAATATGCATCAGTCATTTTATTCAATTGTTAAAATGGTGTGTTCAAGTCACATCGGAAAGATTGTATTTGAGTTAAACCAACACGAAAGCCATTGCAGAGTGTGTCAGTGAGAAAACATGTCATTCAACTTGTTGAAATAAAAAAATAATTAGTACTGTATAAAACTATCCAAATCTGCAGTTTTACAAAATACAATAGACTGTATAATTAGACTGTATAAATGATTCAATTTACAGCACCTTCATAACATAACATTTTTGTTCAGAGATAACTGATGTATTTAAAGTATCGCCTGAATGTTTGATTTTTTTTTTCTCGTATTAAACTTAAATGTCTCATATTGCTGCTTGTTAATTGATTGACTTTTGTTATTTATTCTGTTTCGCCATGAAGATTGCCTTGCTGCTGACATGGCATTAATAAATAAATAATACAGAGCCATCATCAATTGAATAAAATCACAAAAAAACTAAAACGCACTGATGCACATTGTTTATTCATCATTTTAAGTTTAAAAATCTTGCTGATTTTTGTAGAAAAGGTTCATCGCTATCTTGTGCAGACCGAATTGCTTGAACGCACCAGGCGTCATAATCCACTTCTTAACTCTGACGTCACGCGTCACTGCTTCCGGGTCCAAGCGCTCGATCAGATGCCACAAGAAAACAACAAAAGCTGCTAATATACACTCACGATGTGATGCAATACTACTGAAAAAATATCATCCATACTGAAATCCCAGATGGCCAGTCAGTGATTCGCTGATTCCTCTTTTATAAATCGTTAAAATATTGGTGTCTGGAACGCCATGAGCTTGGAGACTGTAGTGTACACTGTGTGCACTGCTTAAATGTGTAATTTGAATAAATAGTACTCATAAACTCATATTGTGATATTCTCAAATAAAATGAGTAGAGGCTTGGACCCGGAAACAGCATTCCTTATGTCATGACTTAACGAGCGGATTAAGACTTCCCAGTTTCTTTCAACACACCAAAGCTGTGCAATTCAGATGAATGGAAATTGTATATGCAATTCAAATGCATTAATCCTAAATTGAGGCCTAAATATTTTTTGAGTGCATGTAGCCAGCATGTTTTGTGAATGTACCCAAGTAACGTGAGTCAGGTTCGACTGTGTCGAGTGACTCCCAGAAGAATATCAGACCCCAGGTTTAACTTAATTTGCACAGCCGCAATCCCTCTCCCGCAGAAAGGCAAATCAAAAGCCGAGAGAAGCATCTCTCCCCCCACCCCGTCCTACCATTTGGTATAGCGTACCCTGTGCTGTGCTCTAGCCTCAGAACTAGGCCTTATGTCCTGTCTGGGTGAACGCTTGACTCATCCCTATGGGCGGCTATGTTGGGGCCCATACCAACCTTGTTTAGTCCCACAGTGCTTTGTGCGGCCCACCGAAGCTAAGAAGGCAGCCGACGAGTCCAAAATGAGGTTCGCCCACATCGACGGGGACCACCTGACCTTGCTCAACGTCTACCATGCCTTCAAACAGAGTATGTATACATGACACACACACTAGCATCTTGTGCTCATGTGAGTTGATTCCCTCAACCCCGTTTTTAATTAGCCTAATTGCCTAAATCTATTACAACTAATTTTAGGTTGTTTTTGTAGGTGGCCAAAAATCGTAATTTGTTTCATCAAAACTGGTGCCTGCGAGGCAATGCACTATTAAAACTGTTTGCGTGCAGTTCATTCATAACATCAGCTTCCATATTTTCTCCCGAACTCCCATGGGGTTTCTCGCACCTCGCTTATATGAAGCATGCTAACAATCAAGAGAGGAGGTTGATGTTTATGTGAAGCTGACAAGATTCATGTTACAGCATTTTAATTTGTTAGTACAAACAAAAAGTCACAATGTTAGTGATACACAATATGACAGATTAACATCTTTCTTTTTGAAAGCTGCTATAGAAAAAAAAAGTCTATATTATTGGCGCATAGATAAGTTAATAGAGATATGGGATCTCTGGGCTGCCGGTTATATTCAAAAACGTTGACGGTAAAGTTCAGAGTTGTAACCAATAGATTCTAATGATTAATTAGCAGAAACGAGTTTACAGTTAACCTCCAGGGACAAAAGCATTGATATTCATGATGTATTTTTTTTCACCCTTTAACATGCCTTTAGGAAGCCTTTGGTTATAAAAACTATTTTGTTTTAGCAGAGTTTGTGTTGAGGGATAACTTGGAAAAATTTAGCAAAAATGCAACGCCGGGCATTTAGGGGCACAAAATATCACCAATATTTTTCAATACACTTAAGTAAAAGTGAACACTTGCGACACACCAATGTATTTGAACAATATATTCTAACCAGTTAGGATACAGTCATAAAAAGTAAGGAAATTTCACTATTTGACCATTTGAATACAGTTATATTCATACCAAAGCATATTTTAAATATAATGTAGTAATTCTTAAACTACTAAAACTACTAAAAACAACTTTCATAAATAGCTTTTGTTGGCTCAATTTCACAAGAACGATAGAAAAATGTTTGACTCCTAATGCCCAGCTTTGCATTTTTGCTACTCTCAGAAAAAATGGTGTAAAATTTATGAACGTTAAAAATTCCAAGGCATGCAATCAATGAATATTTTTTTCTGAATTTAACTGTAGTTGCAATGAATTTCAGTGTGTCATCTACTGTTATATGTAGTTTTTACTCACAATTAGTGAAAATGAGGCATTTAATTGCTTTATACGATGTTGGTTCTCTGAGGATTACATTTCTTCCAGCTAAAAAACAATATGGGCCAATAGCCGGTATGCTTATGATATTTCTTGCAATCATAGTAACTTACCTTATAGTAACAGTAACTTAATATATTGTGTGTATATAGTTCTGCCATTCATTGTTACACTGTATGAATTAATTTGACAAATTACACACTTCACTTTTTAAAATGACAATGTTGTCTAGCCAAATCTGAAGGACAGCTACAAGTAAGCATTTGCAGGTTGATTCCTTTGAAAGCATAATCACTGTTAGTGAAACACACCTCTGTTGGTTTGAACATCCTGACAACATTGACCCAACCAGAGGCCTGAGATTGGAGTGGGAGTATGTTTGGTCTTCCAGTAGCAGATAAGTGGAGAAGTGTTTGGGAAACCTGTTTGAAAACAGTCTTTTTTTTTTTGTGACGCGAGCTCTGCAGAAATTGCACACTTCACCTTGAAGGCAGCATCTTAAATCTGAAATGAGTTTTTGTTAATAAGCTGCATTTTTAGTGTTTTATAAATGTATAGATGATTTTGCAGTGCTGCTTGGATGTTGCTCTTAACATGGTTTTAATGTATAACCCTTCTGTTTAAGACCACGAGTCGGTGCAGTGGTGCTATGATAACTTCGTTAACTACCGCTCGCTGATGTCGGCTGATAACGTGCGGCAGCAGCTCTCACGCATCATGGACCGCTTCAGCCTGCCGCGACGCAGCACAGAGTTCACCAGCCGAGACTATTACATCAACATCCGCCGCGCTCTCGTCACCGGCTTCTTCATGCAGGTGTGTTTGTCTAGAAGTGTGCCACAAATATAATATTCTATTAATGAAAATGCCAATAAGCTTCTTTAGTCGTGCCAGGGTTTTGATTCAGTGTTTTGAACATCTTATAATGTGTGCAGTTGTCTAGATTTAGATCTGTCTGAATGTTATTGCACACAGAGATATGCTTTATGGGAAATAGTAATGTCTGTTGCGATATTCCTCTTTTTGTCCTGTGGAAATGTCCTCAACCCAGAGGCTTAAAACTAATATGCACTGACTGTGGTTATATACTGTGGAGTTTGCCTGAAGACAGAAATATAAACTAGTCCTGGTTGCTGATTGGTCAATGTTAGTGATCCAGCTGTATTAGCACTTTCCCCGCCAGTGGTTTTTTTTTTTTTTTTTTTTTTCCCCCGCCAGTGTTTTTTTTTTTTAGAAAGTTGCCAGCCACCGCCAGTAAAAATTTTCATGGCCCACAGAATATTTTGTTGTATGAATATCTGAAGATGCATTGTCAAAAGAAAGGAAAACAAGTTTTATTCTGTTTTCTTCCATTCTCTTTTATTAGCACTTGAATGTAAGTTTAAAAAAAAAAAAAAAAA
>NW_015546067.1:288371-300927 GCF_001515605.1 Sinocyclocheilus anshuiensis | reverse complement strand
TAAGTTTAAAAAAAAAAAAAAAAAGCAAACAAAAAGCTGAGAAAATCGCTTTTTTATCAAAGAATACGTCCGGATGGGATCGTGATCGATGATCAAAACAAAGTCGATTGCTTCCATCAACAGCCCCAAAGCTTCACAGTGCTAAACCACTCCCCAAGTCGACATTTTATTCGCTAACGTTGGGCAGTTTTGATTTATATGCTGTTTAATGTTTGATCACCTTATTTTACATATGCATCTGTTTGCATATGCGATTACTTGTTTCTGTGGCTTTTTCGCCTGTTTTGATCCTGAGATTCAATACTCTTTCAGAGGATGTGTTATAGCGCCTCCTACCATATAAAAGTGAAAACACGGAAAGCCGGAAAATTCCATCAATAGCAAGGAAAGAGTTAAAATGCACAATATAGAAAGAAACTAACACCGTGTATCCCAACCAGACACGACGCGATAAAAAGTATCTTTTCCATGTAGGCCTAGTTTTTGTTCTAACCACCCGCGACAGCGACACTACAATAAGCGACATGGGATTGTATTTTAGGAACGGTTTTTATTTTCTGCGACGTCGCGGCAGGAACAACATACAAAATATGACAGTGATAATCTCAGGTAATGATTATGTGCTTTATTCAATGTTAAAAGTGTCTAATGTGAGTTTGAATATTATTTTGCGTTATCTTTATAGCCATAGTGAAAGCAACAATAGATATTTTACCTCAGAATTTGAAAATAAATTAAAGCAAACTTGTACGTTAAAACTGTGAACTCACTGCGAACCAACACGTGTATTCCATAACAAAGATATCAGTCTCTCACTCATAACTGTTCAGTCCATTCACATTTGAATCATCTATTTTCCGTGTCCACTTTTCTTTTCTACACAGTCGCCATGTTTTTGCTGTCACATCGTATCTACACTGGACACGACAAAGCATTGCAAATCATTGGAACGTCGTGTCAGTACGTTATAAATAGTACGAGTCAGCAGTTTACTGTCGGGGATTTGTCGCGGCGCGGCATCCAAGATTATAACGAGTTCTATTGTATTTTATTGCATCGCGCCGTGCCGCTCGCTTCTGGTGTAGACACGATGTAAGTTAATGTAGCTTTCTGATGCTGCGTTTGAATTTTCATGCCACATTATTTGAAATCAGCGCGGGCCAAACTTTTTTCCCTCACGGGCCAGATGTGGCTGGCCCGCAGGCCGCCTATTGAGGAACCCTGGTGTAAATAATGATTTTTGAGTACGTTTTACAAGAAAATACTATTTCTGTCTTTCTACTTCATAATTTCGTGTTTTATTCAGTGTTACTTTCAGACTTTTTCTTTCAATCACAGTCACAGCTGAAGGGTTGTCAAGACAGTAACACCCTTCAGCCATGAATATAATAAAACATAAACTTGAGTGATCATATCACTTAAAGGCTTTAGTTAATTGTTAGTCCACTGTATTTTACTTAAAAAATACTTTTTACTTCAAAAATAAATAAATAAAAATCAATCCTAAACTAAAATACATCTAGTTTTAAAGTTGAGCTTGATTTCTCCCTTTACTCTCCTCCATCTGAATTAAAAGTTATTGTGTCTGTTGAGAATACAAAACCACTGGAGCTTGCTAATGTAATGCATGGCTTTCTATCAAAGTGTGACCGTTTAAATGCATACAAGAAATCAAGGCAATTTTCGTCTGGCGTAGCGAAAATAAATGACGTTTTTATCGAGTCGCTCCGCGAGGGGGTTCCTGAAACAAGCGACCTGACTAGTTGAATTACTCCATTAATATTGAAATGTTTGTCAACATTAACCTTTACAGTGAGACAAATTTGTGCCTAAGTGTACGAATTACCGGGCGCTCTATTGCCGACGTCTCTGTTTGAGTCGGCCGTTTATTGAGACTGATTGCCCAGGTTAATCTCGACATCCTTACGCCGCCGGAAGAAACAGCAGTGTGTGCGATTGGTTGATTTATTCGTTAATTTGCCTCTCTGGTGTTATCAGGTTGCTCACCTGGAGCGCACCGGCCACTATCTCACAGTGAAGGACAACCAGGTGGTCCAGTTGCACCCTTCCACCGTACTGGACCACAAGCCCGAGTGGGTTCTCTATAACGAGTTTGTGCTGACCACCAAGAACTACATCCGCACCTGCACTGATATCAAACCCGAATGGTAAGATAAAACATGCAAATGCTTTGAATTTGTTTGTGCATTGTTGGCAAATGCTTCTGCAACAAAGAAAGACAAAACCAAGCAAACATTCTGCGCATCTTCTCATCCTTCAGGCTGGTGAAAATCGCTCCAGGATACTACGAAATGAGCAACTTCCCTCAATGCGAGGCTAAGAGGCAACTGGAGCGCATCGTCGCTAAACTTCAAACCAAGGAGTACTCTCAATACTGAACCTGCGCAACGGTGTAAGGACTGTACGTTTTGAATTCAATATGCGCTGTGCAATACTTCTGAAGTTGTACATCGTCACACGTCGACATTAGGTTTTGTGTCTGTGTTTCGTTTTCTGTTCTGATTTGTCGTCAAGATATAATTATTTTTTATAACTCTTTGCTCCCGGCTCCGCCGCGTGTTTTGGCACTCTAGGCACTAAGGATTGGTTGGGAGCAAATGCTTAACAGGGATAAACACCATCAACTGTTTTTGCATGAGCATTCATGTGGATGTTGACATTCCTTATCGACATTGAGAACTTCCTGCTATGTTATTGAGTAGAAAAGTCCCTGTTTATTCTGGAAAGGAGCTTTTACTTCAATAATAAAAAAAAAACCTTGATATCAGTCATGCTCAAGTTCATTCTTTTTGTTGACTTGAAATGAAAGAATCAATTATATAGTTGAATAGTTTAAGCATTAATTTACAAGGAAGACCAAAAATGCGCAAATGCATTCACAGCTTAGCAGTTAGGACTTATCAAAATAAAGTAGCATAGTATGTTTATGAATAGTTTGGGTAAAGATATATTGAATTTAAGTGCTGCTCAGCCATTATTTCTATAAATTGCTTAATAAATTAATGAAGTCCATGAGTGGTCATCTTTGTTAGGGTTGAGATTAGGGCATTCATGTTAATGTGTTCATTTATGAGGTTAATTGCATACGTTTAACCGCATTCATTTTTTAATTATATTCACCTAATTTAGGATTTCAGCAGTTTTCTTCTCTTTTGTCTGATTTCTAAAGACTGGTTGAAGAAATACTTAAATAATAGTTGTTTAGCTATTCGATAAACACAACAATCTGGTATATGGGTACTTGTTTATCTGTTAATAATGGAGGAAAACTGCAACCCAATGGGACCAAGTCATTTGAGACTCCTATGGTACAATCATAAAAGCTCAACATGGCTGAAATATAGATTTGATGGATTATTGTCAATCTTTGGAGTACTAAGCCATATGTAATGATATATTTTCTCAGCAATTAGCCATCCAATGCATTGTCATTTCTAAAATGTAAATAAAATTGCAGACCTGGAATGCTGTTTGGAGTACAAAATATTGAACGTCTTTGGAAAATGTTCAATACTGTCTGCATTGAGTTCAAGGTCATTGAAGTTAATATTGTAATTTTTCTGTTATCTTAATTTGATTCAGTTTGTTTGTCTCCATGTTATGTACTGTTTCTTGGAAAAATGGGGGTAACAGTGTATGACAGCACAAAATTACTAAAATAAGCTCAAATTTAAATGAAAATTGAAAATAAAAGCTAAATCAAAATAATAAATGCTATAGCATATAAATAATACTTCATTGTATACAAAATGATCTAAATAATTACAATTACATATCTAAAATAACTGATTTCAAGTATTAGTATTCAAGTATTAAGCCTCTTAATATGATCTATATCATCACTAGTGGAAGCAATTGACTTTTGAGGTCACCTAAAATGCTTGTCATTTGTACATCATCAGAGGGTTTCAGTTGATTCTAGTATAAATACATCTCTATATGGAAGGTCAGTTTTGCGGCAGAACCTGAAAGAACAAATAATTGAAGAGCACAAGGCAATGATTAGATACAAGTCATTGATTAGTTCTTGCCCTTGGAGTACAGTTCAATCAATAATGAAGAAATGGAAAGACTGTGACTGTCAGTATACCTAGAGAAGAAGGATGTTCTCAAAACATGAGTGGCCATGCAAGGACACTGGAGACCAATGACCAATGAAGGAGATACAAGCTTCAGTGGCTGAGATTGGAGAGACTGTGGATACGTCAACAGTGATCTGGGTGCTTCAGCGGTCACAGCTTTATGGAAGAGTGACAGTGAAGCCACCGTTAAAAATGTCATATGACATCTCGGCTGCAGTTCGCCAGAAGGCATGAGGAAGACTCTGAAGCCAGATGGAAGAAGAGCCTCTGGTCTGATGGGACCAAAATTGAGCTTTTGGCCATCAAACTAAATGCCATGTTTTCTGTTCGCCAGTCGCTGTGCATCATCAGAAACGCACCATCACGACCGTGAAGCGTGGTGATGAAGTTCTGCGGCAGATCCTGGAAGGATTGTGGGGTGTAGCAGATGAAATCAATGCAGCAAAACACGGGAGGAAAACCTGATGCAGTCTGAGACACCTGCGACCCAGGAGATGATTTATTTTCCAGGACAGTGACCCAAGCATGAAGCCAAAGCTGCACAAGAAGTGCTTATAAACAATGTTGAAGTCAAGGAGTTGCCAAGCCGAGATCTCAATCCAATTGAGGATTTATGAGTGGACTGTCCACTCACAATCTCCATGAAACCAGACTGAGCTTAAGCGGTTTGTCAAAGAGGAATGGGGAAGCATTGCAGTGGCAGACAGAGACCCATCCATGCAGACTTAAGGCTTGTGAAATCCTTCAAAAGATGCATCAGTTGTGCACAGTTCAGAACTGAATTGAGAACGACTTACAGATTCCAAATGAGTTACTGAATTTGAACGGAGGTATGAAACAGGATGCAGATTGCAGTTCAAATTTGAATGTAAGGAAGTAGAATTTAAATGAATTTCAAAGAAATTCACATGACTAATTTGAACTAAATGCAACAGTCAGGTTCTGAAAGTAACACTTTATTTTCTCCATAGGGAAACTGATTTTTAACAATAACTTATGAACAAGACTCCGAGGTCGTTTATTGATGGTATATACTTCTGCTGAAGCCATGTTCAGACTGTAACTTTTTTTTAAATAGTCCTGTTTAACTGCAGAATTTGTGATGAAAAACTGCATTACCCATGATGCTGTGTAGAAAATTTGTGCCAAAAGAGCTTGCTGGGAAGGCCCTCTCCCATGAAGTTGGTCTTCCGCATATTTTGCAATAAACAATGTATTTTTTTAGATATATAATCAACTCTATTATATTATATATTTTATAATGCACCATTGCTTTTAATTTGATTGTCATTCGCAAAGCTTCACGGGATTGTAGTTCTTTCCCTCACTAAAGCCAGGAAGTACACAGTGTCTTTTTGTGCCAATTTAACATTAAAATTATTAAAAATTAAAATCAAAGTTCAGTGTTGTGATTCATCTCATAGCTGGTTGGTTGGTTTGATTCATGGCTTAAAATGTTTTAACGAAGACTTTTAAATTCCCTGTGGGGAAAAAATGTCAGAACCCCAGTGCAATTCAGTGCATTCCTCCAAATTCTGATTAAATGTTAATTCAAATTCAAAGTCATCAATTGAAAAAAAAAACCTGTATTCAAAATTCTGAACTTTGCACAAATCCAACTTCAAGTGGGTAAGTACTTAAATATTTAATTTGTTTTAATAAGTGCAATGCATTTTTGTACCAATTTGTAGGCTTTTTTCTCACTTTTTGGTTTATCAGTATCAAAAAAGAAAAAAGTGAACCGAAATATTCAATAAAACATGAAATAATTTTTACAGGGATAGCAAACAACTTCTCCAACTATAGTTCTGTAGGCTAGTTCCTCAACTGTCGTCCTGCTGAGTTTGCTGAAGCTGAAACCAACAGAAATTGTAGAGCTGAGCTGGGCATCCTTGAAAATAGTGGCTTCCTTCAGGCCCCGGTCAGCTAAGGTCTCCTGTACGGGTGCATCCGACTGCCGGTGGTCAAAGTTTCATTGTTGTTTCTTTGCCATTGCGTTTTAGCTGTATTTTAGTAGTGCTATCATAAAACGAAAGCATCACTCGGAGCTCCTGACAGATAAGGAAAAATAGCTTAATGCATCATTTTCAGCGTCTTCTGAAAGAGCACGGGTATTTGTTTCACCATTTTTCCCGAGACGTACAGAAGGCAGTGTCTTATTAATCCACGGCAATGCCTTTCCCCTTGGCCCTGAGACTAAAGTTTCATTGTTGTGTTTTGCTGCACTTTTGATAAGAGAGAACACGGCACCCAGGGGGTCTTTTTGTTCTATTTCCATATTAATCCATTAGTCGTAGATGAAGACCAAATCCATTTTTCACCTATGGCATTATACAGCACGGTTAAGTGCGAGGAGAGGGGATGAGCCACTTGCAAGGTGACACGTGAGCGAGATGTGCAAACTTCAAAAGCGACCTTAAGTTAGCATTTGCCCTCAATTGAAGTTTCAAAGAGAGGAGGGGAGTAGATGAGAAGAGAGGAGGCGATCACGTGTGCCATATGCAAATGGCTTAGATTAGCATGTTTATTTTGATCTTTTCTGACTGTTGGGGGGGGGAAGTGTTCAGCCCCAAGTTTTTAAATAGATGGCTTTCTACTCACGAGCACACGTGTAGCCGCGAAATTGTGCCAGAGATTACCGTGGTTCGCTGAAGCCAATAGAAAACACATTAGTTTGAGCTGATCTAGAAATTATGTGCAATTGATCTCAAGGGGAAAGGGGTTTTGTCATACTGAGTGTTTCTAATTGATCCTTCCCAGCATAATTACCCAAGAAAATCATTATTTTTCTAAGTAGTCTCTTATTCGACTGGTCACTGGCATGAGTTGGAAGCAAAACCCACAATGTTGGCTTTCTCATCTTGCTGTTTTGTCGTATTTGTTCATTTGACCCTTTGTTGATGGCAGCATTGTACAATATATCAATGTCGTGATTATTCTTGCCAAGATCGATTGATAGCTAACTACGACTGCTGTGTCCAGACCCCTTTCTTCCAGAATTTCTAATGGACATTTATGTGTTTGGGTTGAATTGTATTATTTGCTGTCAGTTCACATGCTAGTGTTTTGCTTTTTTGCAAATTAATACAACTTTGAGATCTATTATCACTACCTTAAGTAATCCGTTAACCCTATAAAGCCTATGTCCTATTTGATCATCAAATTTCTAAGGTTTCTAAATGATCAACATGATCAAAACTAAAAAACTGTGATAAACCTGTTGTATTCGATCTGCTGCATGCCTTCTGTCATCTGATTGATTGTTCATACTTTTTTTTTTTTTTTTGGCAAGTAAAAAACATTTTAGTATAATTGTAAAACATCCATCTTCAGGCCGTGCTTCACATGTCTTTTTGCTGTGAAATCTTTACTGATTTTTATAAAGTAAACCTAAGAATAACTTATTGTTAGTAATATTTCAAGATGCACACTTACTAGACGGAAGCAACTTTACTATATTATCCATACATTATTATTATTTTTTTTAGAAAAATCATGTGCAAATGTCATAATAGATCAAAAAGTCAATCAAGTCAATAGATAACCATCTGTAAACTTTGAAAAGCGCTTACCGAGCACTGCGGATGTAAGATAAAAAATACATCTGTTAAAACATAAACACCTAAGCGATTGAGATGTTCTGTTGTTGGATGTAATAATGAACGTAGCAGTCGTCATTTACTCCCGACATCTGAGCCGCTGAAGACGCAGTGGATTACGTTTGTTTCTGAAGGGAATGCGCCCCCGATCTACATAAATGCGTCTATGTTCGCGCGAATCATTCATGTTCCAGCCTCATCTCCAGAAGAAGTGAGTATAATGTTTTGTAATGAGTCTTTGCAAATCGTCTTTCCTAATAATGCATACTTGCATGTCAATACATTATACACTTTAAAGTGACCTTCAGGTTACTTGCATTGTTATTAGATTTTGTGGTGTGTATTTTCTGAAAACATGTCTCGCATCCAATCTAGATTTACAGCCAATGGCCTTTTGGAGACTTATTGAACCTGCATCTCATGACATGGTTCCTATGACCAGAGCAAGGACAGCTAAAACGAGGAGTGAAGTTGGAATAACTAGCAATGCAATGGTATTGTTTGAGACCGAGAAAGAAAATAAATGTTTTTTTGGGAGCAACAACAGCCTGTAGACACATGCATTGTTTCTTGCAAATGTACCCAAC
The DNA here is from genome assembly GCF_001515605.1 of Sinocyclocheilus anshuiensis. Taxonomy (NCBI): domain Eukaryota; kingdom Metazoa; phylum Chordata; class Actinopteri; order Cypriniformes; family Cyprinidae; genus Sinocyclocheilus; species Sinocyclocheilus anshuiensis. The sequence goes on along the minus strand of NW_015546067.1, from coordinate 292,638 downwards.
TTCCACAAACACTGCAGTGACAAAAATGTCAATCAAGCCGATGCATGGGCCTACAGGAGCACGCGCAGCACTCTGAGGATGCTTCCTACAGTTGAAATTTTGTTTTTGTGGGCAACTCAGCATTTCCCTGCCTCTCTTTCCATGTTGTCCTCCACCTGTTGTCCTGAATGAAGCAGAGACAGGTGTCTTATCTTCATCGCACAGTGTTAGCCAAGCCAATCTCAGAGGAAGATGTCGACTGGAATGTGACAAATCCATCTGTCCTGGTTTAAATTTGTATGCTAATTTGAAGTAATGGCCCCTCTGGTGACAGAGCGATGGAACAATTCAATCACGCCATCTCTGACAGGAGCTCAGCAGCCTACCTGCGATGGGTTCCTGCGCGACCTACGCGAGGTTGCCGTTGATATATTAGCCCTACAGGGAGAGGAGGACTATCCTGCTTGTTTGAAATAAACTGCAAATGGTGGATCTTTGAGAAATTAATCTCAGCTCAGTTAAAAGACAGTTCAGGGAGATTTGCCGCCATCTGCATTGCTGCAAATGTGAGAAATGAGAGCTTAACACGAGACTCTGGAGCATATGCTATGACTTCCATTAGCTTTACCTAGGCCTCGACGTACATATTGCTAAATATGCAGTTAGGAGTGTGCGATATTGAAAAAAACATCATCTCAATATTTTTTGTGATTTTTCGATACCGATAATTAAAGGCAGGTATAGGTGATTTAGTTCAAAAATATTTTATGTTATGCTGGTTGAAAGTCTCTTCACTTGAATTAATGGCCCCTCTGGTGACAGAGCGATGGAACAATTCAATCACGCCATCTCTGACAGGAGCTCAGCAGCCTACCTGCGATGGGTTCCTGCGCGACCTACGCGAGGTTGCCGTTGATATATTAGCCCTACAGGGAGAGGAGGACTATCCTGCTTGTTTGAAATAAACTGCAAATGGTGGATCTTTGAGAAATTAATCTCAGCTCAGTTAAAAGACAGTTCAGGGAGATTTGCCGCCATCTGCATTGCTGCAAATGTGAGAAATGAGAGCTTAACACGAGATTCTGGAGCATATGCTATGGTTTCCATTTGCTTGTTGTTTCTCAGGTCTCGGAGTACATATTGCTACATAGTAGGGGTGTGCGATATTGACTAAAAATATAATCTCAGTATTTTTTCAGAGTTTTCGATAGCGATAATAAAAGGCAGAGTACACTCTAAAAAATGCTGCAAAGTTGGGTTGAAACAACCCAGCATTTTTTAGAGTGTAGGTGATTTGATTCAAAAACATTTGTTGTTATACTGGTTGAAAGTAAGAATAGCAATTACTAAGTGGTCTCAATGTATTTATATGTATTTATATCGTCCGTGGAAGGCGTAGGATCATAAAATGTTCATCCAGGCTGTCCTATCTGCCTGTCAACTTATGTATTTGCATACCTTGTGTTTTGGAGGAGGCGTGGCTTTGGAGAGTGATTTGCCGGTAGGGTGGGATCTTATGCCGAAATCGCCTACCCTACCTTTGAACAATATTTAGCTTAGTGTAGTTTTATGCTGGTACCTTGGCTAATTTAGGCCTGTCATGAATTAATATGACACCAAAACCGCCAGTAGGTGGCGGCAAGTTAATGAGTAATTCATTGAATCATTCATTCAAACGATTCGTTCAAAATGGCTAATTAATTTAGAAACAAAGCAAGTGGCTGTCTTTATGATATTGTATCATTGACTCAAAATATTTGTTAAAAAATGTATTCATTCAGGAGTGAAACACAGCAGTTTTGAGACACAAATGTACTGCTCCGGCTTTGTTTGGGACTATTTTCGTTGACGAAACAGAAAAAAAACGGACAATTTTGTGTCTTAAATGTAACTTGCTCAATATTTCTTATCACATTTGCATTTGTGCTCACACGCTAATATTCAGAAAAACGGCACTCTTGTGTTATCTTACTAAAACATATATCTTATAAATATAAAAAAAAACAAAAATCCATACAGGGATATTTTTTGCTTTCATAACTTGAATTATAGAGGTATAATGGCATTTAAAGGCATCTTCACTCAGTGAATGCTTTTGAACTCCCAAAAGCATTCACTGTTTTTTTACAAAGTCAGTGACATACTCCATAATGTCAGCTTGCATATCGTTAAACCAACAATAATGATATTATCGTAGACGATAAACATTGCACACCCCTAATACGCAGCCTTTAACACTACCTACGCTAAAGGAAAATGATCAGGTATTGTGACAGAGCAATACGGATGATGAACAAACCAAACCGCTGTGCTTATTTGGCTTACATCACTTCTATTTGCTGTTTAAAGCCCAGAGTTAGGTTTAAAATAGGCTTTTTTGATCATTAAGAAACTTCTGTTGGCTGTAGATTTATTCAGTTTCACAATATCTACATTCGTTCACAAAGCAAAAGGAAATATTGCATGAAAGGGCTCCCTAGGAATCCCTAAAATTAAAGTCAATAGATAACCATCTGTAAACTTTGAAAAGCGCTTACTGAGCACTGCGCCTGTAAGATAAAAAATACATCCATTAAATCATTTGATCAATGTATCTATTCTCTTTGATATGTAGAGCAGGCTATGTAGAGCTTTTATCAGGCAATTCAAAAACAAACATCAGACTTTGATACATGACTAAATAATTAAGGAAACAATGTACATTTTATTATAATTTGGCGTCATTGATGTCAGACGACTCAATGCATCTACAGGTTTTTCACACAAAGCTACTAAATGGCTTCAGAAGACTTTGAATATAATGCATAAATCAGTTTTTGGAGTTTGACAGTGGCTTTGATATTTACTTTCATTAACATGCATTTCATATTTAGAAAGTCATTTCATATTTAAACCTTGATTTCAATGGAAACTTAAATTGCACTTCTTACAAATGACTTCAAAGGTTGTGTGTTAACAGAACTTTACATAATTTTACATTAACAGATAATCCAAAATGCTTTCCATCCTTCTGACAGATAAAAACTAAGGTATCCGGTCTATTGTGTCTCGAAAACATTCTCACAGTAAAGGATGCTAATAGGGATTAGAAGTTAAGATAAGAGGAGAAAATAAAGTTTTAAATTGCTTCCAAGAAAATACACAAGGAAAGAGATTTGAGGAGAGAATGTTATTCCAAGTGTGGTCCAGTGTAATAATTAATGGGATATTGTTCATTAAACTGGGTAAACACGGGGCCTGTTGTCTTTCATATTGCAAGAGCAAAATATAAAGAAAAGGCCAATGCACTTCTCAGTTTGTGTGCCACGGAAGAAAGACCATAGAGGTTTGGAGGCATATGAGGGTGAGTCAATGATCACAGAAATTTTATTTTTGGATGAACTATCCCTACTTGCACAGTCAACAATCTTCAGCCTCTCAGTTCCCAAAATACCTAAGGAAAATGTATGTGGACTTAAAATGAAAATGAATCGAAATGAAGCTGGTTTGATTTTCCATGTTTACCTACCCAGCTAACAATTTTTGTTTCCCACAACATTAGTTCTATTTCAAGGTTTGTTTTTGGTTAGCCAGGAATGTTCTCTTAACAGAAATAGAACATTACCTTTTGGTTTGTGGAATGTTATCCTAATGTTATTCTTACGACCCCTTAACCTCTTTACTCCGATATCATTACCCAACTGTATGTCAGTAACGATCCATCACACCCGCAAACCAGTATACAGCAGATGAATGTATGGATGCATATAATCAGTATTATACAAACCATATCTTCTTTTTATTTGTTTCATTAATAAAAAATAATCCGAGCACATCACCCATCATATGGAAGATTAAATTTGGCTCCAAAGTGAAAATCCTATTAGAACATTACCACAAATTTGTGGACCTCATTGAAGGTTAACTCTCCCATCACCAAAAAAAAAACAGTCTATGCATTCATTTGCACTACTTTGGGTTCAATTCAAGCTCAATCATCAGAATTGAGAAAATATAAATAACTGACTCAAAATGCAATTACAGTAAAGCACTTAAAGGCTCCTTATGGAAAATATATGTCGACTTTTGATATAAATATCCAACCCGATCTCATGAAAGTGCGTATAAATAGTACGCCAAATAAAAACGAAAACTCGTGGTATTGATACGCAAAAATGGACTTTGGCGTGTATATGCTACGCGATGCGTATATGTACGCGAAATCTGCGTATCATGTGCACGCCAAACATGCATATCATATGCACGCCAAAGTCCGTTTTTGCGTATCAATACCCCGAGTTTTCGTTTT
>NW_015546067.1:243999-288187 GCF_001515605.1 Sinocyclocheilus anshuiensis | reverse complement strand
CCCCCCCCCAAACCAAAAATCAAACTTTCTGCAATTATAATTTATAAAGACCTAATGAATCCAAAGTGAAAATCTTATTTATTATTCACGTAGAGAAATCCACAGATATTTCCAAGACTCTCCATCCTGATGATTGCAACAGCTCAGGCCTCATTAGGTGATTGAGGTTAATTAACTGTAAACTTGAGACATATTACTTCACTCTTCCATGCAGTTTCATTCAAAACATCCTAATCTGACCCAGGCAGCCCCGTTAGTCATATATTTGACACTAAAGGCACTATAAGCAAGAGGATGCAAAAGTAATGAAACTTCCCTGTGCCAGTGGAGAGATGCTGGGTTTTTTTGGAAGCGGCTGCACGCACGTGACGGAGCTGAGCTGCCGCGGCTCGCGCTTGCCGTTCGTTAAACCAGGACGGCGGAGAACCGAACCGGCTGAGACTCATCGCGCGGAAGAAATAGACGTTTTCGCGGAAGAAATATCCGAGACAATGGACGGTTATGGGCTTTCGGATGATGAGCTCTTCTCCTCCTGTCTGCTCAACTTCACCTGCGAGGATTCATCTGAGCAGGTAAGAGCCACTCCTCTCGCCTGCCTTACGATTGCTTTTATAAGCCTTTTATCACTCCTAAGTACTTTTAACAGTTTATTTTTCAGTTCTGTGAAACTATATTAAAGTGTAATGATTTTTTTTCATTTTGTGTTATGTAACGTTTAAAGTTCACTTCCAGAATGAAAATTCTGTCATCATTTACTCACCCTCCATTTGTTCCAAACCTGTATGAGTTTCTTTCTTCTGTTGAACACAAAAGAAGATATTTTGAAAAATGTTGGTATCCGAACAGTTGATGGGCACCATTGACTTCCATAGTATTTTTTTTCCTACTATAGAAATCAATGGTGCCCATCAAGTGGAGGGTGAGTAAATGATGACAGAATTTTAATTCTGGAAGTGAACTAATCCTTTAATATCGATCCTAAACACTTACCGGTAAGCAAAAAGAAAAGCGCTCGAGTTTACACTCTAAAAAATGCTGGGTTAAATACAACCCAGTGCTGGGGTTAAACATCTGTGCTGTTTGGGCTGAAAGGTTGTTTATGTTGTGAAATTGTAAAATTCGATATAACTTTACACAGAAAAGGTTAATAAGCTATTGTTACACAGTAAAATACGCATTAATGGATTATCCTAATTTACTTTCATTGTAGATGCCACACTGTAACACAGATTTTTATTTATTTTCTTCTTCTTTTTTGTTTTAAGACAAAGTTTGACAAGTCTTGAATAGTCCCAAAATGCAAATTCTGACATCAATTACTCATCCTCACATAGTTCCAACTACGGCTGCAAAGGGGTGGAAAATTTCAGAAACTTTCCAGAATTTTTGGAAAGTTTCTGGAAATTTTCTGCCCCTTTGCAACCCTATGTCCAACATTGATCAAGGTGCATATATAGAGCCTGGCAAATATGGGAAACAGAAGCTCAAATGTACTTACTAGACGCACAAGCCAGTGAGGTTTGTTCTTGTATGTTAAGCAAGCAAGCTTCAGCTTCTATTTATCATATTTGATGTGCTCTATGTATGTGTGTCAAAGTTTTGGTGCAAAGGACTTTCAGTGGAGGGACAGAAATCTCTCAGGTTTGATTAAATATGATTTAATTTGTGTTTCGAAGTTGAACAAAAGCCTTATGTGTTTGGAATCACATGAGTGGGAGTAATTGATGACATAATTTCCATTTATCGGATTGAACCCAAGTTGTATTTCTTTTTAATATAGTTCTCAAGCAGCAGATATGAGCGAAGGGTCACCAGTCACACTGTGTGCTGGACCGCCTCTTGTTTTGTCAATCTGATGCAGTTTGCTTTCATGCGATCATCAATTCACAACGTGAATGCCTCGATGAGGTTACTTGGAGATCAAACCCCTCTTCATGTCCTTGATATCAATAATGAACACAATTGACTGAATAGGAAAATCCATAGCAGCAATCACATCTATGAAATAAAAGCAAGGAGCTTCATCGTCCTGTTTTGAAAAGCAGCAAAGCGAAATGTGATTTTGGTACAAATCTACAGAGATGTAAGGTATGGATCTGTGTGTCAGACTCACTTTGACATCAGTGCTCTAGAGATATTTGAAATGAAATTGCATTTGACACATATCAGTTGAGACGTGCTGGGCAAAGTTTAAATGATGTACGAGTCTGTTGGTTGGAAAAGGCACGTGATATACAGGAGTATTGGATTGTACGATTTCATAGCGTACTTAAGACAACTTATACTGGAATGTAGTGGATGGATGAAGGCATTCAGTTGATGTTTGTGTGTTTAAGCACTTGGGAAATAAGCTGCTCACCTGAAAGTTGTGAAGTTAAGAGACAGATCTTTTTTCTTTCAAAAGCGTCAGTTTTTGTAGTTTTCCGTCATTACATTGTAAAGCGCTTAATGTGGCTTAATGTACTAAGTGCTATTAAAGGATCAGATTTAGTATACACCTGATTAATGATGCATAATTTATACAGGCAAGCAGATGAGCCCAGAAACTGTCTGAATTGCACTTTAAGCATTTTCTTTATAATGGTTTTCTATGGGAAGATGCTTTACGTGGAACTTTGTGTGTTGCGTTCATATTCTGGGTTCATCTGTTTGCCTGTACATATCTGCTTTATTAATAAGCTGTTCACTGAATTTGGTTCTTCCACTGTATTAATGCATTAAGCCACATGAAGCATTTTCTTTATAATGGTTTTCTATGTGAAAATGCTTAGCGTGCAATATAGTGTGCGTTGCGTACATAGTCTGGGCACATCAGTGTGCATGTATATATAGCATGCATCATCAGTAAAGTCTATACAGAGTTTGGTCTTTATATTGGACTTGCCAAAATGTAACATGCCATATGATTGCACCATCAATAACCCCCCAAGGATTCACTGTTTAATTGGTGTTCAGCCCTAAATGTAGAAAGGTAATTAAAAACCAGAAATGCTCCTCATTTCGAACCCAATTGCTGGGTTTGTCCCTATTTTACCCAGCACTGGGTTGTATTTAACCCAGCATTGTTTAGAGTGTACTTCACAAGGCCTTAAAACTGATCGCAAATATTTTGGTGGCAAGGTGAAGATGCCACACCTTTACTGAAAGTTGTTTGAAAATGCTGTCTTTATGTAATAAGTACAAATATAATGATATAGCTGAACTATTTCCATGAAGTTCTCATGCACCAGAGAAACAAGTGTGCAGCCATTTTTATTTACAATGTTGTCTTTGAACTTCTGTGTTTGCAGTAGCTCTGTATATTTCTATGGCGTTGCTGTCAAAGAGTAATTAGCTGGTGAAGTGGGTTTACTTTTTGTAGTCAACGAAATTTATCATGAGCATTGTAATTTATGAAGCAGATGTCATAACAAATGTCAGTAGCCTTGGAAGATTTTAAAATGAGCAGTTCGTTCATGAATCCGTAAGATCTTACCTTCATGCTGTGGAAATACAAACCAGATGACAGAAGACAAACACGGTTACAGTCGATGTAAACACAGCCAATCCATTAATGTTAAAATACACAGTCAGCCAGTTCAATATTAGGCTATATACGTGCTGACATGTTACTAGTGTTAGTGTAGTTGAATCGCATACTAACCTTGTCTGTATAAAGTTATGCATCCAATATAATTTCATTGTCAAAACGCAAATAAAGCTGGTTAAACCTGGTAATTGCACAATGTCCGTGAGGGAGGATGACGTAACTTCCTTGTTTCCATTGATCTGATAGTTTACTAAGCCCTTGACTGAAATAGCAGAAGAATATAATCTTGCCTCCTTCCAGTTGCCTGTGTGCATTCATAATTGTCTGACGAGGAAACCCAGCCAAAAAGTCCCATCAAGTCGTTACCGGAGACCAGATACGTGACAACAGCGCCCAGAGAAATGACACTGCTGACAATGAACTAGAAGTTAGAAGTTATAACTAGAATAAGTGACAGTCTATACACCTATGTGTCAAATAATAGACATTTCTGCAGAAGAGTTAACAGAAATATGAGCAAAAAAAATTTGGCACAATGTAATTCTACTACAAGTGCTTTTTGGCCTTATTTTTGTTAAAATCAGAACTGTGAAAAACAAGAAAATATTGTGGATAATAATTGCTTTTTTTAGTCTCAATAACATTGAGTTTCCCTTTTTGCTAACAATGTAGACAAAAGATTGTGTTTATGCAAATTAATCTTGAACTACTAATAGTCAGTGCTCTGAATCACATTGCTAGTGTGCAAATAATAAAAAAGTCAAATTTGAACATGCCACATGATTGCACCATCAATAACCCCCAAAGGATTCACTGTTTAATTGGTGTTCAGCCCTAAATTTAGAAAGGTAATTAAAAACCAGAGATGCTCCTCGTTTCCAGAACTTCCAGAGCCGATTATGCTGCTAATGCACTGAGCTCCTTCACTGTCCACGTGCAAGCAATCCGCCGCTGGGACCCACCCAATGGGCTGAAAGCTTCCCAAAAATGCTTTTCCCTGAAAAAAGGTTGACGAGCTAAAGAAAGAAAAACTTTAAAGTGTGAGAGAGCGCGCTTTTGCCTTCTGCTGCCTTTTTCCTCCTGTCTCGGATGGACTAGAAAAATAAATAAATAAAAATAAGTGCAATGTTGACACACTGTGTCCTTGTGGCCAGATTATCCACTCATGCCTGAGCAGTGGGTAAAGCCTCTGCATTATTCAGTCAGCTGTGCGTGGCATGCTGGGGCTGAGAGAGAGACGTGGAGAAATGCTGGGAGTTTCTCTCAGAGTGAGGTTCACTAGTTTAAGTTGGACTTCCTGTGCTTGCAGCGCAGGAGGGATGACAGGTTCATTTATGAAGTGTGCTGTATTCTCTGGGGAAGCTCAAGTTTTGTTAGTGAGTAAAGCGTTTTCAAGGCCGTTGCCGCCTCTGCTGGAGCGCCTCTTGAGGCTGCTGTCCAAGGTGCTGAAATTTTAATATTAAATTTCACATGTGCCTTAGAAACAGTTGTCAGCCGTTCTGTACTCTTAAAAACTACATGTTCATTTTTTGCAAGTGTCCTGCATGTGGCCTGACAGTCTTTCAAGAAGCGGACACAATGGAAGGCCTTATACTTTGTTTAGCTTTCATCTTGCTATTCTTGTTCATTTACTCTATACCTGTTTCTTAAAAAGACTTATGTGAACAAGGCATTAATACAACTTTATGATTCAATAAGGTTGCAGAAATACAGATATATTTGCTCTTTGTTTTATTTTTGTTAGTATGTATATTTTTTTAATCATAGCCATTTTTTTACAGCAAATGGTATACACTGACATTTTTTACTTTGAAGCAATTTTCACTCAGAAATTGCTAGTAAATTTCACAAATAATTGTAAAAAAATGCAATTAACACATTGAATTAAACATGAAAATTTGCCAGTGTTTACTGTTATACATAAGATGTATAATAATTTAATAAACACATGTATTTAATTTATAAAAACATTTATTACATTGCATTTATAATTCATATAAATTAACATAGCACTATAAAATAAGAATACACTGGGAAAAAAAAATGGTATGGAACAATTTGCACTCAGAAATTGCTAGTAAATTTCACAAATAATTGTAAAGAAACTACAATTAACACATTGAATTAAGCATGAAATGTTGACATACATTTTCTTTTAAAACATACACCAAGAATTCTTATTTACAACTTTGAAAAATATTTGTTGCAGTGTAGAATAAACTGAATTCTGCATAATTGTTAATTTTTTATGATTTATTTATACATTTGAAAGATACATGGAAGCCCGTTTCTGCCACTAAATAAAAAAGGTAATAGTGACTTTTTATCTCACAATTCTGATTTTTCTCACAATTGTGAGTTTACATCTCACAATTCTGACTTTTTTTCTCAGAATTGCGTGATATAAACGCGCAATTGTGTTACAAAGTCAGAATTGTAAGAGATAAACTCGAAATTGAAAAAAAGGTCTCTTTTTCCTCAGAATTGGACTTTATAACTTACAATTGTGAGTTTATATCTAACAATTCTGAGAAAAGAACTCAAAATTGTGGAAAAAAAAGTCAAAATTGTGAAATATAAACTTGTAATTACGAAAAAAAAAAAAAGTCAGAATTCTGAGATGTGAATGCAAAAAGTCGCTATTACGTTTTTTTTTATTCAGTGATGAAAACGGGCTTCCATAGGATACGTTACAAAGGGAGAAAAAAAAAAAGACAACAGAGAAAATAATCACTCAAATAATAATAATAGTAATAGTGAGCAAACACACTAAAATACACTATAAATATAAATACACTAAAAAACGAGAAAAGGAAAGAAATACATTCTGAGTACAATCTCACATAACTACAATCCTACATTACATTAATCGAGCAATACAGAATTGGTAAGTACATAAAGACTAGATATAAATAATTAATTTATGCATTTAGCAGACACTTTTATCCAAAGCGACTTACAGTGCATTCAGACTACACATTTTTTACCAGTTTGTGTGTTCCCTGGGAATTGAACCCACAACCTTTTGCACTGCTAACGCAATGCTCTACCACTGAGCCACAGGAACACAATATGATTTGTCATACTGTCCACTCCAATTTTGTAAAGTAAAGAACATCCCTCACTGACAGAGTCAGAAATGACCAGCAGAGTCAGAAAGGCTACGAAGTTTGAAGAATGCTCTTTATGTTCATTTTATTTCAATATTATAACAGAGCATTCTTAGCTATTGAAGTGTTCATAATAAGCCGCTCAGTATCTCTCATCATCAGATCATGTTGTCAAATAGAGGTCCACAGGTGCCTAACCAAAGTGTCTTTCAGCTGAAATCATCTCATCGTAGTGTCTTTTTTTTTGTGCCATATTGCCGTGCCATGCATGAATGCCTGTCTAATCAGACTCCTCAAAAGAGCTGCGGCATGTTCACTGCTGACCTGTTAAACATCTTTTTGTGTCTGTCTGCAGTGTTCGAACTATACCGTGGACTTTGGGGGAGCCCTCTTGTTTTTTTTTTTATAACGGGGGGGGGTTTGTGCGCTTGCACGTGCCTCAAGAGGGCTTACAATGATTTACAAAGATACATAACAGCTACAAGTTGAGTTAACATGTACTAAACATGAGTGGAATTTGCACCGCAGCGCCCCCACACCTTGATGCTCATGGCAAGAATAGCATGTATAGTTATCTTTATTGAAGTGAATTAGGTTTAAATCGCCGTCATGAATGAATGAATGATATTTTTGCTATTTTACACATAATAATCCACGATGATCACATTACACAAAACTGAAATTGCACGTCAAAATAACACATTGTCAATATTTTTTGAGACCCCCCAAAATTTCACAAATCACGTTTTCAGGGGAGCCCATGTCTTATTAAGGGGAGCCGAGCTCCCCCTAGCTCCCCCGTAGTTCGCACCCTGTCTGTCTGAATTGTTTGGTGTGTGTAGCATGACAGTCTGAGCACATAGCAGATGATCTAGAGATGTTATAAGAGCACAGAAGAAACAGACTGCTGAATTATTCGCTTTCAGTCAATCCACAAGTGCTTGAATTAGAAAATGAAAAAGTATTTTATGTTTTAATGTCAACAATAAATATATACAATACCATTCAAAAGTTTGGGATCAGCAAAAAAAAAATATTTTTTTAAGAAGTCTCTTAAGCTGCATTTATGTGATCCAAAATATGATAACAACAGCAATATTGTGAGATATTATTACCATTTAAAATACTGTTTTTCCATTTTAATATACTTTAAAATATGATTTATTGCTGTGATCAAAGCTCAATTTTCAGCATCATTACTCTAGTCTTCAGTGTAATATGCTGATTTATTATCAATGTTGGAAACAATTTTTGATGTTTCATATGTTTTTGGGGAACCTGTGATACTTTTTTCAAGATTCTTAATAAAAGAAGAAGAAGAAGAGCATTTATTCAAGATATAACTCTTGTGTAACAATATTCACTGCCGTTCAAAAGATTGGGGTCAGTACATTTTTTTTTCAATTAATACTTTTATTCAGCAAGGATGTGTTAAATTGATAAAAAAAAGTGATAGTAAAGATTTAGTAAAAATTGGAGGATCACGTGACACTGAAGACTGGAGTAATGGCTGAGGAAAATTCAGCTTTGCATCGCAGAAATAAATTCTATTTTAAAATATGTTAAAATAGAAAACCATTATTTTAAATTGTAATAATATTTTACGATATTACAGTTTTTTTCTGTATTTTTGATCGAATAAATGAAGCCTTGATGAGCAGAAGAGACTTCTTTCAAAAACTTTTTGTGTAGATACATTGTTGTTTTGTTGATATTAAATACTAAAACGTTTAACATTTTACAACTTATACTTAACTACTGATGATTTTAGCCACTATATTGCACCTTAAAACATCTATGCATCAAAAAGTTACCAGTTTATATAATATTTCCACAGTGAGCAGCAGAAAACTCTGACTCGCTCACGTTCAGGTCAGTAGGTTTGATGCTTGTCCTTCAAAATATCAGGGCTTGTTACAAGAGAAAAGCAGCAGCAGTATTATGAGCTTGAGGATACCTGTGTGTTGTCAGTACAGAGGGCATGTGTTTGATGACCGTTTACTCTAAAGCTGATAATCGGCTCTTAAAACCGGCATTTTACATCTATGAAGCACAAAGAGTATCATCTCAACAGCACCTTAATTGCTCTCTGTAAGTTCAGGGTATGTTTGTGTGTGTCTGTGTATGTTTGTGTCTGTACTGCTGTTGCTATTGAGACGCTCATCACATGTCCACTTTATAAGACAATACCACCATTAGGTGAGTTGGAGAACTGTAACTGCTGCTTTATACAGAAAATAAAGCAATTACTGGGTTATAATATAGAGTATTTTCCATGAATTAATAAATGGTTATCAGGAGTGTGGCATTTTTCTGATCAGATTTGTTTTTCAGATGTTTGCTTGATTATTTCATGTTGCTTCATAAAAGAATATAATGCAAAAAAATGTTAAAATGTTGTTGATAAAAGGTACCTGAGTATAAAATATAAGTACTTTGATGCTTTTTAAGAGTCCTTCAAAAAAAATCTGTTTGTAATATAGTGAAATATTAGCGATATGTACACACACACACAAAAAATTGTTCAAGGATGCATTAAATTGATCAGAAGTGACAGTAAAGAGATCTATAATGTTACCAGAGATTTCTCTTCCAAATAAATAAAAAGTTTAAAAGAACAGCATTTATCAAAGAATTTTACATTTATCAGACACTTTTATCCAAAGCAACTTACAGTGCATTCAGGCTATACATTTTTTTTTACAGTATGTGTGTTCCCTGGGAATTGAACCCAAGACCTTTTGCGCTGCTAACGCAATGCTCTACCACTGAGCCACAGGAACACATGTTTTTGCACAAACAAAATTTTATCAAGAATTTTATAAAAAAAACAAACAAAAAAAACGTATCACGGTTTCCATATAAATATTATGCAGCAACAGTTATAGTTAACTAAAACTAAATTTATTTGAAACGAACATTAAATGAATTAAAATATAAAAAAAAAACATGAATTATTTAAAAAACAATACAATATTTTATTTTGGCTAGTTGCTTAACTTGAGTTACTGAAATAACTAAAACTGAAATAAAAATGAATAAAAACTATATTTAAATAAAAACTAAAGAATTACAAAATGAGAAAACCACACAACAAAATTCCCAAAACATTAACTAAACTTAAACTGAACATGTAAAAATAAAAACTAATTCAAAATTAATAAAAAAAAATAATAAATACGTATATTTAAAGAAACTACAGAATAAAAAATGACAAAACCAAACAACAAAATTACTAACATTAACTAAAATAAACTGAACACGGAAAATGTAAAAAAAATACTAATTCAGAATATGAATTTAAAAATATAGTAACTGTAAACGATTAAACTGTAATCATATTTCACATTAATACTGTTAAATAATTGCTGTCTTTTTTGAGCATAAGACACTTCTCTCATAAGAACTTTAAATGTAACATTAAAAAAAAACGTAACTATTCCAAGCTTTTGAAATTTTTTTTTTATATTGGTAGTTAGATTACTAATATATATATCTTTTTAAAAATATTAGTCTATCTTATTTTTATCGTTATTGTTAGTATTTATCATGCTTAGGGTATAGAATCTAATTTTATGAAACAACTAATGACTTAACATTTGGAAATCTAATCAAAATAATGGGTCAAGAATGAGATGTTAATCACATCTAAAATGATTTCAGGTTCATTCATCACAAGTCAAGCGCAATGCACCGTGAGATACAGATACAACATTCGCACAGTAGATGCAGTGAGAGTGGTATGGTAGTATGTTATTCTGAACATCCAGTGCTTTTTACTATAGTTTTTCTGCTCAGTTACTCATTCAGTGAGATTTAGAGACCTGCAACTACTGTCCGACCACCTTTATTTATTCTTTTCCTAACTTAGCCCATCAATTAACATCAGTGGGATTCAGCAGATCAGCAAGTATTGCCGCAGTCCAGGCTTGTTAAGTCCGACTCTGTGGGGCTTTGATCCATAAGACTGGGTAATGCTGCACACAAACACACAGGACGCTTGACCCGGTCTGTGCTCTCTCTCTCTCTCTCTCTCTGTGTCACATACTGAATCCCCCTTCAGCAGAAAGAGAGTCGGCTAATTGAGACCTGCAGACCTGCAGGGAAAATGGTCTTCTCAAGTTATTCCACGTCACTTCCTCTGAGTCCTCAGCACAATCCAGCCCGTCTGTCCTTCTCCATTAACTCCGTCGCATGCAAAACCAGGCGTTTGTAAGATGGATAGCATGCCTTTAAGTCAAAACAGCAAATTGGTACTCATGTTCGGTCTTTCACACGTTTCTAAATGAACGTCGTGGCTAAAAACAATGTGGAGTGGAGCGCATCATTCAGACAAGACAGCTGGTGCTTTGCATGTTGTTATATTGTAAATAAACGCAGCGGCAAAGGCAGATTAATATGATCTGAGTGTAATAAGATGGTTTATGGCACTCGCCGGCCCTAGAGGCCAATAGTAAAAGTCATGGCAAGCTGTCGAAGGCAAGGCTAGAGGCCTGTTTAACCGAGTGAGCTTGAATGCGACGGATTGCAGACGAGCACTCGGGCACACTCTAAAAAATGCTGGGTTAAATTCAACCCAGTGCTGGGTAAAATAGGGACAAACCCAGCAATTGGGTTGTTTTGACTCAGCGGTTGGGTTACTACTCAGAAGGTTGGGTTAAACATTTAACCCAACCGCTGGGTCAAAACAGCCCAATTGCTGGGTTTGTCCCTATTTTACCCAGCACTGGGTTGTATTTAACCCAGCATTTTTTAGAGTGCAGATCAGGGAGTATGGTTTGTTTTATTTATTTATTTTTTGTTTGTTTTGTTTTGTTTGAAATTGAATCGAAAGCTATAAAATTGTAGAGTTTTTTTTTTTGTAAACATTTGATTCAAACCTGCCTTAGTAACTTAAAAGTACTCCAGTTAGAGTTAATCCTTTCACTGTAAAAAAAAATGCTGGGTTAAAAAGGGACAAAACCAGCTATTGGGTTGTTTTGACTCAGTGGTTGGGTTGTTTTGAACCCAACCGCTGGGTCAAAACAACCCAATAGCTGGGTTTGTCCCTTTTTAACCCAGCGCTGGGTTATATTTAACCCAGCATTTTTTAGAGTGTCGACTTGTGCAGTCAGATCTGTGTGAAACTGAAAAAAAATCAGATTTGATTTTACACCATTGCTCATGTTGCCACTGACCCAGATAAAAGGACTGGCTAAATGACTTTTGGGTTTAAAGTGATAGTTCACCAAAAATTAAAATTGTTATCATTTACTCACCCTCATGTCATCCCAAACCTGTTTGAGTTTCTTTCTTCTGTTGAACACAAAAGAAGATCATTTTGAAGAACCAAACAGTTGATGGCAGCCATTGACTTCCATAGTATGGCAAAGAAAAAAAAATACTGTGGAAGCCAATGGCTACCGTCAACTGTTTGGTTACTAACATTCTTTTTATTTTATATTACAGACATTTAAATAATTAGAAGTACTTACTTCTGTATCACATCAACACTGATATCTGGTAGCAATCTTTTATTGCATTTTTCTCCCCATACATTTATCATATATCTTTTGTGAAAAAGAAGTACACTTTAGCATACTTTTAAAAAGAGTACTTTTGCAAACAATATACTTAACATTCAGTTTACACTTAAATATATTATTTTAATGTGTTCAGACACTTACTGTAATTGCATGTTAATTGCAATTAAATTAAAAGTAGTTTAAATTTACATTAAATGCAATTAGCTAAGCTCTTTTAACCCACTTAAGTAGGACTTAAGTGCATCTTTATGTAATTTCATAATTACTTCTATTGTCTAAAATGTGGTTTAAGGTTATTGCTGAATGTACTGACAAGCATTTATGGTGAAGTAAAATATATTATGTAATATAATAAAATGCCATTTCTAATGAAACTTGTATGTCATGTATTTAAATATATTTGTAATTAGACATTTGTAAAGATAATCTACAATTTAGTTCATTTAAAATATATCAACTTAAAAACTAATATTGAATAACACACTACAGTTAAAATTACAATACAGTACTTTACATGAGCTTTAGTCAACACATCAAAATAAGTGGATTTTTTTAAGGAAAATTCACTCAAGTGTGTTAAGAAATATAGTCATGAAAGTCTCTCTTTAATCACTTAAGTGGCCTTTTATTTCATAAATGTTATATTATCTGCAAATACAGTTTTTAAACGTATACTTTTAAGCAGGGCCGCTGTTGGCCAAATGGGTGCCCTAAGCAGAATTGTATTGTTGTGCCCCCTCCCCCAAATATTATGGAAATAAAAAATAAATAAAAACACCTACTATAGGTGTCAAAATAGAACTTTAATAAAACATAAAAGTAAATAAATAAATTGTAATTAAATTGTATTACATTTTACACTAAGTGCAAATAGCAATGGATTCTATTTACACTAAGATAAAATAGCAGGATTTTCTTAGCGATATGTTATTTACACCAAGTGCAAATAGCTATAGATTCCATTTACACTATGATAAAATAGCAGGATTTTCTGCTATTTATACTACTTATTCCAAATAGCGGCAATTATTTGCATCTCAATATTGTAGTAAATTATAAAAGAGTATGCAATAATAACGTACTGAGTGTAAATTATAATTTTAATTCAAATAAAAAAATAGATTTTTTTGGATAAATGGATGCATTTAAAAAAAAAAAAATGCTTTTCCGATGCGATATGAGATTTGAAAAGGGCGAAAATAAATTCGGCAATAGGCAAATTCGAACTTGGGTCGATGGCGTCAAAACGACTATGGCACTCACTTTACCATCCATGCCGCTGGAGCTGTTGCTTGCCAATAGTCTTTTGTAGTGTTGACTAGTCCAATCACACGTAGGTGGGCGGAGTTAGTGTAAATAGCTTCTGCCAACAAGGCGGGCTATTTGCACTTAGTGTAAACAGACACTCCGAAAATCAACACTGATATACGTCATCTGCTGGAGCTTTCCAAATTTCCAAATTGACAAAGGCACACTCCTGCTTTTCTGGAGGCATCGTATGATAATTAAAACATTAATTACCGTTAATAAACGTTATTAACGTCAACAGCCAAAAGCAGGCAGTATTGCTTTTAAGATTTGAAGTACACTACAAGTGTACATTCAGTACAATTAAGCTCACTTCATTTTCGTAAGGTCTCCCTCTAGTTTGCTGGCTTTGTTATGTGACTGCGTAGTTCTTTGATATTTGGTGCAATAAGCTTGCGCAGGAGAAGTGGTAAGACACAATGAAAGCCGATCACAGCGACGCGACACAACCACAGCAATCCGAAGATATGTGGAGCAGAATTTTGAACAAATGAAAATAGACAAAAAAAAGACTTTTTACCTACCAATAATTGTGCAATTAGATTTCAAAGATACATTTTTGTATTTGCATGCAAAACAAAAATCTGACACTTTGGTTCGGGCCTGGTGTTTCACGGAGACGTTGGATCTCCTAACAGCAGCTCCTCACGACCATTTAAATTGCAAATTACTTTTAACACTTGCAATTCAAGCGCACATTTTGAAGACACTAACAGTCTACAGAGAGACAGTTTTAAGTGAAAATCTTCAGAATGCCTTGCTGCCGGTCTGTCTTAATGGAAAGCCATTAATGCTGGAATGCCTGAACAAATGCTTCGGCTTGCAGGAATCGCATTTGTTATTGAAATGGGTGGCACGCTGCTATTTTGCACATATGGACATGAATAATATCCCCAAAATCCAGCAAGTTTATTTATGGCGAGAGGCTGTGTGTCTGTCTCCAGTGTTTTATTTGTTGGGTGTATTCAGTTGCTGTGAGTCCTGACATCCTTGTGTGTGTTTATTTCTTTATTCTTTATTGCTTAGCAGTGGCAGAACAATCGTCTCAGTAGTCAGTTTAACATTATAGACCAGCTAGTACTGCACTCAAAAAATAATTAGGCCTAAATGTAAGATTTACGTACTTGAATTGCATAAAAATGTCAATCTGTTTGGATTAGACAGTTTGACATAAGCTAATAAACTTAATGTGATGCATATTTTTAGGCAAACATGCAAGAAACAGGCAAGGTAATTTCTGTAATAATAAACTCAATGTGTTTTAACCCTCATGTGTTCTGGTCCAAAAAACTAAAAACTAAAAATAAATAAATACTTTTTTGGATTTCCCCCCATTTGCTACACTTCTGGCCTACAAAAAATGCTTATACATTTCTCATTATGCTATATTATTACCAAATGAATCCAATCTTTTTATCAGCTTGTTTTCTTCCAGTTAGAACTGGTTTTGTATTTCTTTTCGGAATTGATTGGTCTCATTGATTTAAGCTTACGCAGTATATATTGCCAAAATTATCCACAAATAATGCTTTTTCACTCAAAAACTGAGGTAAAGGATTTTCAGCACAACACAAGCGTTAAATACACAATAGCCAGGTTTCAATATTTATCATCAATAAATCAACATGCATTTGAACCAACTGAATATTGCTTATTTCATAGCTAGCCATATTTTAATCATGCTACTTTTTTTTAATGGAATAACTAATTGTTTTCACAATGAAAATATTTATGCTGATTCTAGGTGATTATAATCAATGCATTTTGAAAAAAAAAAAGATTGAAATAAAATAAAATAGATGCAAATGATTAATAAACTATGCTATTATTTTTTAGTGCAGAAATTTTAATGTTTCTTTTATGTATGACTACAGATATGCTGATTCTAAACAATTCTAATCAGATTTATTCTGATTCTATTTTTTAAATCAAATAGATGCAAATACTTTATAAAACTATGCCATTATTGTTATTTATTTATTATTATATATATTTATATATTGTTGTTGCTGATTTTACTTCAAAATAAGCACAGAAATGTTAGAAAACCCAGCAAAATCTCCCCCCCCCCCCCCCCGTTTCTTACTGGTCTCATTTATGTGTGACTGATAAATATGCATCACATTTCAATTTATTAGTTTGTTTGTTAAAACCGTGTAATCTAAATGGATGGAAATTTTTATTGCAATTCAAATACATAATAATCTAAAAAATAATACTTTTTGAGTCTGTTCTATAGTGCATCTTCTATTTCATTTATTTATTTATACATTTATAAATGTTTGTCATAGAGCTGCTGAAAAAAGCCTGTCACCTTGACATCCATGTGTCTTTTTACCCATGAGAGCGACCCCCATCCAGCAGCGCTCCAGGAAACCTGTTTAAGGTTTAATCTCAAATGCTGATCCTGTACCGTCACATTAGCTAATGAAGAAGAGCGTTTGGAAGCGCCGGCTCTCAAAATGCTGCAGTGGCACTTTCATGGGAACACCTCGTCCTGTATGTACCTCACAGAGGACAGCAACAGTCTATAGAGCGCAAAAGACAAAAGAAAGAGAGAGGGACTAGTCACCTTACCCAGGGCTCATTGTGACGGCGTAGAGTCACCTGAGCGGCCCATCGGAAATCAATAAGCTCACTCTTTAATTGTGTAAGAAGAGAGATTCTCTGTTTACGGCAGCACATCATCTGTTTGGACAATTTGACTTTGGTTCCACTCCTCATGATTGCTGATCATTGGACAGACTATGATAATGGACCTTTCCATCTGTATTTCCAGACTATTTAAAATGCAAAGAGCCAGGAAAAAAAAACTAAATACAGGTGTTTGGTATGAGAGCAAACTGCCACAGACATTCATGGTTTAGTGGTGTTTGGCACGGCAAGTGTCACTATTACTATTCTGAAAAGTAAGTTCACTTAATTGTATCGAATGTTCACTTGTAGTGTACTTCACATCTTAAAAGTATGTTTTTAAAAACTCTACTTACTTACAGATAATGTAATATTAATGAAGTAAAAGGCCACTTAAGTGACTTAAAGATGCGTTCATTGCTATGTTTCTTACACTTAAGTACACTTTTAAAAAAACTGCACTGTAATATTGTCAAATTAAATGTTTTACTTTAAAGTACATTTTAAATCATTGTTTTAATAATCTTTTGTCGTGCTTTAAAGTACACTTATTTTGATGTGTTGCCTAACATACTAAAGCACATGTTAAGTGCATGATTATCATTTGAACTATAGTGTTTTATTCAATAATACATTTAAAGTTAAATGGGTCATCGGTTGCCCATTTTCCACAAGTTGATATGATTCTTTAGGGTCTTAATGAAACGTCTGTAACGTAGTTACAGTAAACATTTCTCAATGGTAGTGTAAAAAACACCTTTATTACCCTGTCAAAAAAACAATTAATTTTATTCAGTAATGTTTATAAAATGAATGAATAAATAGTTTTTGATATTTGTTTAAATTCAAATTAACGAAAAATATAAAATGTATATATTTATTTATTTAAATGAATGGATGAATGTATGTTTAAAATTTATTAATTTTAATTATTAGTTATAAAATGATTAAAAAACGTATTTCTAAAATGTATTCATTTATTTAGATGAATAGATAAATATAAAATGTATTTATTTGTTTATATGAATGAATATAACGTTTATTTATATGAATGAATGATTAAATTAATAAATAAAATATAATACTTTATACATTTTTTTCTCAATTCATGTAATTATGTAGCAGTATGCATTTTCAAAATGTTGTTTATTTTTAAACTGCTATTTAAAGTGTGTTGATTCTTGTGCACACTACTGTTTTTTTCCATGCAAAGCTTGCATGCAACTCTAAAATATGAAAGTCAGATTTCATTATGTTTTGTTTGCTCTTGCTTTGTGCGTTTGTTCGCTTCATCAGCAGTCTCCAGGAGTCACGGGCAGGTGCTGAGATGCAGAACCATCCAGAATGTGCAACCTCTCTTGCCACATGCTGTATCTGTACTTTTTCATGCATTTCTTATTAGCCAATCACCTGGGGAGCGAGCAAGATCCAGAACGCTGATTGGGCCCCTGGTGCCTAATCAAGTGCCTTAGCCACAGTTGGGCATTTGCATCATTTGATAAAGGGATGTCGCCAGCACAGCTGCCCTTCTTCTGTCACTAGTGTGATTTCTGCCCTCTTGCACCACAGATTTATGCTGTAAAATGCATAAATGGCTCCAGCATGCACAGCATTAATGACATGTTTTATAGGCTAAAAATATAAGGCATGCTATGCCTCCATAAAACAAATAGTAACCATTTTATCTTAATAATGCATTGACTGTTGCATTTTTTTTTCCAGAAAAAAAAAAAAATCCTTAAAATACAGACAAAAGCGATGCTAATTTCAGTCATTCTGTGGTATTCATGCTGGGAGCATGAAGGTCTTTCACTGATTGTTTTCTCTTTATTTCTTTTTTTTCTCTCCACTGAGCCGATTTGAGGGAAAAAAAAGATGTTTAATTATTTATATCTATCTGTTACGGCAGGAAAATCATAAGGACACTAACATCCTACAACAGGCTAAATCTAATATTCACCTGATCGTGTGTCAAGTTTGGATGTTATTCTTCTGGAAATTCCTCTTCTGTCAACTCATGTTATAGTCTGGAGATGCGCAGAGCTGAGGTGAATTCTGAACAGGTGATTTCTTTTCTCTCTCTCTCTCAGCCTCTCTGTCTCAAATATTTCTGTCACTGACTCTTCTTTCACTCCTTTCTTTATGGCTCTCACTCTCTCTCTCTCTCACTCACACACACACACACACTCTGAAAGCTTCACTGAACAAAAATGCAAGTGTTTAACAGGGTTGAGATGAATATATATATATATTATTATTTTTTTTTATTTGTATTGATTTATTTAGTCATTGTTTTTTTTTTTGTTTTTTGAGCAGGAACATCATATTTCACTTTTTTTTTTTTTTTTTTTTTTTTTTTTTATTATACATGAATGAAAACAAGTAAATGTATTTATATATAAATATAAACTATAAAATTTAAAAGACATTTCTATCTTCGGTTGCAGCCTCAATTACTGTGCTAGATATGATAATAATAATAATAATAATAATAATAATAATAATAATAATAATAATAATAATATTATTTGAGCAGCAGGAGTATCATATATTTATATTTATAAATATATTTCATATGTTTTATTTCTTTTATTTATTGAGTTGTTTATATATTTACTTTCAGACAAGCCAACATTGAAAGATTGTTTTCATGTTTTCATTTCAAGAAATTGCACTTAGTTGTATTAATTTCTTTGAATTTCATTCTGAGTTCCTCTTAGCTAAATTCAAATTATAAATCTCTATTCTGTTTTCTACCTCAATTCAAATTTAGGGATTGAATTGGCATTTAAAAGGCACTTTTGGTTCGCAAAAAGGTAATTGCACCCATATCAGCATAAAACAGACTCATTCTTTCTTATTCGTCTCTTATTTTTCCTTATCATTATTTCATTTCTGTTCTTTTTTTTATCCAGCTTCTGGTTCTCTGTGCTGTGGAAATCCTCCCCTTT
The DNA here is from genome assembly GCF_001515605.1 of Sinocyclocheilus anshuiensis. NCBI lineage: Eukaryota > Metazoa > Chordata > Actinopteri > Cypriniformes > Cyprinidae > Sinocyclocheilus > Sinocyclocheilus anshuiensis. The sequence continues at coordinate 269,130 of NW_015546067.1, read as the reverse complement.
CTATGAGAGGAACGCGACCTTCCTTATATTAAACAAAGATGGCACATGTGAACAAATTAAGTTTGATTAAGACGCCCAGGAGACCTCGTCAGAATAGCATGCTTTTATCTGCCACTGTGAATTTTAGGTTTAAAAACTTCAGCTTGCTACAACAGTCTTTGTCAGATGTGATCGTTGCAAGGAAACACAAGATTTCCCCCACTCCTGAAATGCCTTCATTTGGTATTCACTAAGGATCGCTTTTTAATTTTTGTAACAGCCTCACGATATAAACTCCCTGCCACTCATTGCTCCCTGGGAATTTACATATAAAGTGTCTGATAAGCATATTTATGTCTTGGCTGTGTGTGTTTGCACATTACAATGCCCAACATAAAAGGAGGGGGGGGGGCGAGCGATGTGTTTTGGAAGGAAAGAAAGAATGAATGCGAGAGCTGTGGGGAGAAGGGACGGGGTGGGTGAGAGAGCGAACACATGCAGGAGATCCGTCTCAGCATTGTCGGGAGGATTTACGGCGCAGGTGTGCAGCCATCAATCACGGCGGCGTATGCCAAAGACAACTTTGTGTCTTGCTGCCATTTGTACGGCTGTCCACACAAATTGATCCTTAACAAGACGCCTCTCCTCTCCTCCTAAAGCGAGGCTGGCCTTTTAACAGATCCATGAGCGCCGTGCTTGTTTACCCTAATGTTGGGGAGAAATTAAATGTGACACTTTGCAAACGGTTGCTTCCAGCAAACCAAAACCAGCGACGGTTCTCTGATGTTAACCAACTAGGATTGTTTTGCTGCTTTAATATTCGGAGTCTGGCTTTGATTTATAGGGGGTAAACGTGCATTTGTTTTGCTTAGTTGAGATGAATATTATTTACTGAACTGAGATTTTTCTATTTCCTGACATGTTTTTCTTTGCTTTTATGGTTGCAACATCTAACCTTTAGTAATTAGTCATGAATAAACAGGTGTTAACTGCTAATGTATGCTGTCTGATTTCCTTTTAAATAGGTAGAATAAAATAAGATATAACCTGTATTCTCTTGTGAAAAAGGTACATATTAGCATATTTTAAAAAGTATTTAAATACTCATTACATAATATACTTTAAAAGAATATACTTAAGTGTGAACTGAATGTAATTTCTGCAATTAAATAATACTGTATTAGTAAAAGCAATTAGCTGAATTTTAGAGTGCTTTTTGACCCACTTAAAAGGATAGCTCGCCCAAAAATGTTTGAAAATTACCCCATGATTTACTCACCCTCAAGCCATACTAGGTGTATATGACTCTTCTTTCCAATCGGAGTTGTATTAAAAAATATCTTGGCTCTTCCAAGCTTTATAATGGCAGTGAATGGGTGTTATTTTTCAATAGTCCAAAAGAAGTCCAATAAAGCGCATCCATCCATAATAAAAAGTGCTCCACACAGTTCAGGGGGGTTAATAAATGCCTCCTGAAGCGAATCGATGCATATTTTTTTTAGTAAACTACAAGTACACATACAGTTAAGCACACTTCTTTTTGACAAGGGTTTCCATACATCATAAAAAAATCAGATTTTAAGCCCCCGCAATGAACAAACATAACTGATCACGTTGATACGCTAAACTCTGCAGGACACCGGCCCTCCAGGACCGAGTTTGGACAGGCCTGCTGTAAACAGTGCTGCCATGTTCAGCCAGGTGCACTGTAAAAAAAAATCCGTAAAATTTAAAAAATACAGTAGCAACGTTTTAGGTTTTACGGTTTTATCTTAAATTTACAGTTAAATACCGTAATTTCATTAAGTGATATAATGTTAATATACCAACCTATTGAAGTACTGAAATCTGTTTTGTACCTTTGTAATACACTGATAACCACCAAATGCAGGCGGTGATGAGAAAGTCACATGATGAACCAAAGCCCATCACAAGCAGCTTTTAAATAATAACATATATAGAAGGTGCACAGTGTCATTCACACAAACACTAAACACCATCATGGTAACACACATGAAACTGAAATAATGCAATAAACATTCATTTAACAACATTAGGTGTAACACACAACCCTAATATGCAAAACTGATAAGAAAAAACTAAGAAGAAACATAGTTATTTCAACAAAAAAACATCAAATTTGAAATGTAACGCAGGGAATTCTGGGAATGTCAATTTACGGTTATTCACTGTAAATTATACGGTATTTTTCACTTCCAAAAACGGTATACTACCGTAAAATTTATGTCCAATACATGTAATGTCCAATACAGTTTTCCACCGTATATAGTAGGGGAATTTACCGTTAACCATTTAACAGGTTTTTACTGTAGCATTTTTACAGTCTTTTACCGTTAAATTCACGGTCATTTTTTACAGTGTGTAGTTGAATCTGCCTATGGAAAGCATATTTAATTTAGCCTTTTCAGCAGTCCTTATGTCTCACTGTAAAATAGTACAGTAGTTACTACTATAGAATAAACTACTTTAGTCGTTTTTTTTAAGTAAATTTCTAAACAGGTTTCCTGAACACTCCCCCTTTCTGCCATTGGTTGGTCAAACCGAGAGGCCCGCCTCCAAACTCATGCCGTTGGTTGAGCCAATGTTGCTGTGTCAGGCTGGTTTGGATGTTTTGAAAGAGTCACAGTGTTTTAAATTATGATTTTATAGTTATCTCCGGAAAAGGATGTTTTTGGCAGTGAACAAATGAATGCCACATTTAATAATTATAGAAAGCCCTTTTCTGCCACTGAATAAAAAATAAAATAAGGTAATTTTGACTTATCTCACAAATCTGACTTTTTTTCTCAGAATTGTGAGATATAAACGAACAATTGCGAGTTATAAAGTCAGAATTATGGGATATAAACTTGCAATTCGGACTTTTCTTGCAATTGCGAGTTTATATCTCGCTAGGGCTGGGTATCGAGTTCGATACTTTTTAGGCACCGACCGAATTGCCTCGATACCATCGAGTATCGAAAAACGTCTCGTCGTTCGGTACCAAATTTCGATACCTAAGGGGTTAATCTCATCAGCGTCAGTGAGCCAATAAGCCTGCAGCACTAGCCGGTGTGTTCGACTAGAAGAGGTGCGGCGCAGATCGATCATCCGCGAGAGATCATCCTTTTCGATTCGAAAGCGCACGGAGCAGTCTGCTCTCTTTAGACGAGATTTCAGGACGGAAACATGTCAAATGTCTTGAAACAAATGATCTGAACAATGTCTTGATGTGTGGTTGGGACTCCACTTCTGCTAAATGCATAAATTTAATTTCTGACGTTTTTTCACCGTTCTGACTTTTTTCTCAGAATTTTGAGATATAAACTCACAATTGCGAGTTATAAAGTCAGAATTGTGGGATATAAACTCGCAATTCTGACTTTTCTCAAAATTGCAAGTTTATATCTTGCATATCCAACTTTTTTCTTGCAATTCTGACTTTTCTCAGAATCGTGGGATATAAACATTCGCAATTCTGACTTTTCCTCGCAATTCCTCGCAAAAAAAAAAAAAAAAAAAAATTTTTCTCAGATTTGCGAGTTTATATCTTGTAATTTTGACATTATAACACGCAAATGTGACTTTATTTCACACAATTCTGACTTTATAACTTGCAATTGAGTTTATATCTCACAGTTCTGAGAAAAAAGTCCGAATTTGTGAGATAAAAAGTCGCAATTACCTCTTTTATTTTTTTAATTGAGTGGCGGCAACAAGCTTCCATAAATAACTGTTGAAAAGTGAAAAGTTTTATTTTTATCATGTGGCAGTCCATATGTTTTTTCTTTCTCTCTCACTCTCTATTTTCCAATCTTTATCATATTACATATAGTGAAGCTCTGATCCCACATCAGTTATTAAGTGCCTTTTATCAACTGAAGCAAACTGGTATCGGCATTATGAAGAAACCAGAGACCAACTTCCTGCTGATGCTGCACATGCTCGGCCGCGTTCATTTCAGCGTGATTTGAGATGAGAACAATAGACCTCTAGAATCAAAGAAACAGGCTGTACTTGTGAATTATTAATGCTGATGATTTACCAACCTCAATGGATCTGCCCAGAACCGAAAGCTTCCTTACGTTATTCTATACATATGGGTGTTGCTAATTCAAGCTTGCGAACCTGGGATGTTTTTGCGGCTTCAGATGGAATCATCAAAAAAAGAATTTCCTTTGCTGCCAAAGAAACAAGCTGCCAATTATTCCCTCAATCAATCTAGCTTAATGCAGCTTCTCACTTCACAAGATGTTAACTGATGGACTGGAGTGATGTGGATTACTTGTGGATTATTGTGATGTTTTTATCAGCTGTTTGGACTCTCATTCTGACGGCACCTATTCACTGCAGAGGATCCATTGCTGAGCAAGTGATGCAATGCTATATTTCTCCAAATCTGACGAAGAAACAAACTCATCTACATCTTTGACAGCCTGGGAGTGAGTACATTTTCAGCAAATTTTGATTTTTGGGTGAACTATTCAAATAAAACTTGTATTGGGATAAATCAGAATCCAGTACGCCTCACACCCAATGCAAGAAAGTCAGACATATTGATGAAGAAAAAACATTTACAAGAAGTTTACATTTAATGCAGTTTATTATTAATGCCACTTAAACTGACAAGTTGATATCTCAATAACTCCCAGAATATTTTTTTGTCACTGAGGAGAGAAATATGTAAATGCAGATCATATCTTCGGGGAGCAAGAAAGCATCTTGTTCCTGAGAGGGTGTGAGAGAGAAAGAGAAAAAAAACACTGGCCTTGTTTTTCTGGGCTGCTGCTTGCACCTTTCTTCTCTCTGTTCTCTGGAAAGGAAAGCAGGGTTCCCTGCGGGCCTGTTGCATCATGGGGAACTGATGAATCCTTTCTGAGGTCCAGCAGTGCTTTTCCACATACACTCATAAAAATAAAGGTGCTTCACGATGCCATAGAAGAACCTTTTTGTCTAAATGGTTCCATAAAGAACCTTTAACATCTGAAGAACCTTTCTGTTTCACAAAAGGTTCTTTGTGGCGAAATAAGGTTCTTCAGATTATAAAAAGGTAAGAAAGAGATGGTTCTTTAAAGAACCTTTGACTGAATGGTTCTTTGTGGAACCAAAAATGGTTCTTCTATGGCAACCTTTATTTTTAAGAGTGTACTTACCCTCCTAAGTACAAACACATTTGGGGAACAGTGCTTGCGAGTGTTTTTAGCAGTGCTTGCAAGGGCAGCCATCACTGTTAGTATTGCTCGTACGTTTTATGCATGTTGTGGTTTTGAATTGAGATTGAATGACAGAGACGTGGGAAGAGAGACGTGTTTTATGCTTCAGGTACTGGCCTATCGGGGCCTGTTAAATTGTCATTTGTTTCCCCAGCATCCCTTTAAGTGTCACTGTGCATAGGTCTCTGGCTTTGTGTCAAATGACGTTAACCTTAAAGTTTGAGCAGGTGTGAATTAACTCACACTATAGCTGCTCCCTCTCTACTGGTACCCTTGTTAAATATGAGTAAAAAAGACTGTGAAAAAATGTCTTTTTGACATATATTTAAAAAACAAATATATATATATACAGTATATAATTAATATGTAAATGTTATAAATAATTGGTCCACCCATATTTAGGCCTAATCTTTAAGAGTATGTTTTTTTTAACTGCATATCAAATTTCATAGATTACACAGTTTTAGCAAACTAATAAACTGTAAACCAGTTTTATAATTCCAATTAATCTTGTTTCTTCAGCAGCTAGTCATATTTAAATGAATCTTTAACTCTGAATAAACACATTTTGAAAGTATAAGATTATTTGAATAAAATAAAAATAAAATAAAATAAATGACTAAACTAACAATAATAATGCAAACACTCAACTAATAATAAACTATGCATGAATTTAATTTAATTTAATGTAATTTCAATTCAATTCAATTCAATTCAATTCAAATTCAATTTTAATTTAATTATTTTTTTTATTTAATTTTAATGAAATTCAATTTCAATTTCAATTTCAATTTCAATTTTATTTTATTTTATTTTATTTTATTTTATTTTATTTTATTTATTATTTTTTTAAAGAAAGTACTTGCCTTGTCCAGAAACATAAATTGACAGCACCATGGCAAAGCATCACTGGAAAGGCAAGCATCGTTTTTTTTTTTTCTGAAAATATAACATTTATTTATTTATTTAAATATTAATTTCAAATAAAATTAAATTCACAAATTTTATTCTGTTTATATTCATCCGTAATGTATTCTGGTTTTACAAAAGCTTGGACGATAAACCGTCAAGTCAAGTCAAGTCAAAAGTCAAGTCAAAAGTCAATTCAAGTCAAAAGTCAAGTCAAGTCAAGTCAAGTCAAGTCAAAAGTCAAGTCAAGTCAATTCAAGCCAGGAAATATTTGTTATTTTTTATCTCACATGTTATTTCCTAAACTATATTTGCTAAAAGGCAAAAGCAGTAAGTAATTTCTGTCGAGGTGCAGGAATCGCCTGTTAGCCAATCACACGCATGTTCATGAACTGAGCATCATCAGCTGCAGCAGGGATTCATACCAGGTGAAATGAGCTGGGCCTTTTCTTCCTCCCCGAGCTTATTTACACCTCGACACCCCGTTCACCTAGCATCGGCATAGCTCATCGCCGCGCTGATGGCCCGTGATCTAATCACCAATGATCATTTACGAGCAGCGCCTTTGGTCATAAATATTCAATGTGAGCTGTTTTTTGTCATGCTTTGAAGAAGTGTGTGATTTGTCCCTCTCTCGTCACCCCTCTTACACCACAATTCATCGCCACCAATCTGCGCCGCCCATTTCCCACAATGCTCTCTATTTGCAGAAGTATGAGCAGAATGGCTGCCGAAGATGTACCTCATCCTTCATGTACCTCAACTTAATTATTCAATCAAACGCATGCATGTCAGTTTAATAGTCCTTTTATGGCCAGGATGTTAATTGAAATGCCTTGACCACGCAACATTTTTAGGGACTATACGTTCATTACAGATGAAAATTCAGCTGTTGTCATATACACATATGTCTCAAATCCACAACAATCATACCGGTATAGTTGTGTATAGGTTTTTACTGCTTTACTGTATAGGTTTTTACTGTTTTACTTCATTGTTGTATGCCTGTATTTATGTAACACCGTGGTCCTGTGAGGCACGACATTTTGTTCCACTGTATGTCCCCACATGCAGCAGAATGACAATAAAGCTCAACTTGACTTGACTTGATTACACACGTTCACAAATTTGGTTAAACAGTTTTGGGTGAACTGTGTGAACAATGTAATATGTCTTCAGACACTTAACTGCATGTTAATTAAAATTAAGTGATGCACTATATATTAAATGCAATTAGCTGAACTTTAGAGTTCTTTTTGACCCACTTAAGTGGACTTAAGCATCTTTATATGTAATTTTGTAATTATTGCTTCATTGTCTTTGAAATATGGTTAAAGCACTGCTGCATGTGCTGACAAGCATTTATGGTAAACTAAAATATATTTTAATGTCATTTCTGTTGAAACTTTTATATACTGTATTTACATATATTTGTAATTACACATTTGTAATGATAAAGTTGAAGTTTAAATGCATATTTAAAATATATTCACTTTAAATGTAATATTGAATAACACACTACAGTTAAGATTATAATCAACTACTTTACATGTGCTTCAGTATGTTAGTCAACACATTAAAATAAGTGTACTTCTGACAAAAGATTATTAAAATGTATTTAAAATGTACTTTAAAGTAAAGCATTTATTTTGGCATTATTATAAAATGTGCTTTTTAAAAGTGTGTTAAGAAACACAGTCATGAAAGTGTCTCTCTTTAAATAAACTTAAGTGGCCTTTTATTTTATTAATTGTATTTTATTCATTCTATATTCTTCTTTTTTAATATTTTGCCAATTTGTTTTGTTCTTGTTCTTGATAAACAAGAGGTTATTATTGAACAACTTACATTTTACATACAATATTGCCATTTAGTTTGTGTAGTTTTGCTTTGTCAATGAAGATTCCAGAATGAATCAGTTTTTTTAAATTAATCAAATGAGTGAATGATTCACTCACTCACTCACTCACTCACTCACTGCTGGACCTCAGCATTTCTTTATCTACATATAAAGCCTACGTCTTTGCTGACAAGAAATAAGTGATATAGTAATAGCCTTTTATTTCATTGTGTCTTTAATTCCTTCTTTATCTCTCAGTAGCTTAATAAAGCCGTTCTACCTCACTGTCAAGAACTAAAACAAACAAGGTGTGCCGGACCTGATGAAGAGGTCCAATTTGGGCCCATCTTAATAGAATCTATAATAAGCGTTCAACTGCGCCATGATAGAATGCCACTGTATCTCTCGATAACACTGCGAGCTCTGAGCACTCGTGACACAGCCTGATGTATCTCCGCTGATGGGCTCCGTCTCAGACTTGAGGACAGAAAAAACTGGGGCAAGTGTCCCTTTGGTTTGACCACTCTAATTTGAGATTGTCAAGCCTCTCTGTTGTTTTCAAGGGATTTTTTTGTTTGCTTTTTCCTAAAGTTCTTCTTTGAGGATTCTGATATGATAGGCTGCGTAAATACAGGCTCCAAAGAGGGTTTTACAGACTTGCAGAACTTTATGATTCTTTGCTGCTGACGATTCTGAGAACACAGGGGGGCTTTACTTTTCCTCTGTTAACAGGTGATGCCTAGAACCAGTGTACATGAACCTGTTGTGTAACACCAATATATTTTTTAACCTCCACAGAGCTATGTAGCAACCTGAAGAACTAGTAACTAACAAAAAGCTGTAGTGTAACTAAACTGAAGTTGCAGTAGGTGTGGCAATAAGTGTTTTCAAAGTAGTGAAAAAGAAGTGTGCTTAATTGTGTTGAATGTGCACTTGTGCACAAGTTTCAACCGAAATTACATTAAAGCATATTTTAGTTTACGACAACAGAAGTAATTATGAAATTGCACGTACTTGAGTCCTACTTAATTACTTGTCATCATTTACTCACCATCATGTTGTTCAAATCATAGTAATTTTTGTGTTAAATATATATATTTGATTATATTTTTATTTTATATTTTATTAAGCTTTAGTAGTTTTATCATGTTAGCTTAAATTTTTTATTCAATATTTTTTATTTAATTTTAATTTATAATTTCATTTATAATTAATGAGTACTTTATTTGAGTTTTAATTTCAGTTTTATTACAATTATATTTATTGATTAATTATTTATTTATAGTTAACAATAAAAACACTTTCAAACTATCTTTCTTCTGTGGAAAAATATTTTAGAATGTTTATTTATTTATTTGGTCTATACAATGAAAGTCAATGGGGTCCAATATTTGGACTGTAACATCCTGCACTGAACTAAGCAGACAAAATGCATTATAAATACATTTATCAAAACAATTTTTTGCGATATAGGCATTTAAGAATCACATAAAATTCTGGTGTGAACAGTACTGACCTATTTGAAAAATGGCTATTGCATTAATGCTGCTGCTCTGCTTGTGCTGCTTATATGTGCAGTGCGAAACAAACCTAAATGCGTAGGTCTTCCATAGCACGTGAAGTCTAGTATGTTGACAAAAGTTTCAGGAAAAGCTGATGCAGAAAGACGCGTATCCTAGAAACAATCTGGCAGGTCTGAGGAGCTTGAGTGGTTTCATCTATTGACAGCTCAGACGTGGCTCACTCTCTCGTTGCTTAATCCTCAATGACAGGAAGTTCTGTCAGACTCTTTTCTTGCATTTCTCACAACAAGTCTGAGCAGACCGACTTTAATTTCACGGTCACCTGTTCCACCGTGTTTGGAGAGAAGAAACGGACAAATGGCCAAGCTTATGTAACCACTGGGGTCCGGCCAGAAATTCACAGGAAGCAGAAAATGTTCGACACAAGCCTATTCTCCCATGGCTTGCGCCTTGATTGCATGTATGCGCTGCGATATGAGGTGTTTTCACGCTCGACACAGAGCGCAGAATGAAGGAGGCCAGTCGAGTCGCTCCATTTCGAGTGTCCATTCTCTATGTAACCACTGGGGTCCGGCCAGAAATTCACAGGAAGCAGAAAATGTTCGACACAAGCCTATTCTCCCATGGCTTGCGCCTTGATTGCATGTGTGCGCTGCGATATGAGGTGTTTTCACGCTCGACACAGAGCGCAGAATGAAGGAGGCCAGTTGAGTCGCTCCATTTCGAGTGTCCATTCTCCACCTAGCTTGTTTAATGTACAGACATGGACTGGATGATAAATAGATGCGCAGCTACAAGACTTATTTTCTTGCCCACAGAGGAATATGTAGTGCAGAAAGGTTAGGCTGTGGTGTATGTGTGTAGAAATGCATGAAAAATATTTATGGAAACAAAACAAAGCATGTGTGCTTATGACTTCTCTGTGTTTTTTTCTTTCTTTCTATGTATTATTGACCTCTGACTTTCTTTATCTGGAAAAAATAATGGTTAGGTATGACGCCGATTGTTTTGTGGAAACTCAAAAATCAGCATTACTCCTAATGCAATGATGGCAAATGTGGATAACGCATGTGTTTTCATGCATGCACGCAGACTAAGCATTTACCCGCTCATGCAACGGCCCAGATGAAACGATAATGAATTTTGCCAATCAAGTCTATTCCAACTGGATTAAGACAAAGCTGGTCAAATGACAGACAATGGCTTCAAATGTGGTTTTGTTTGTTTATGCCGCTGAAATTTACTGACTCATCAACCCGCGAGGCACCAAGTCAGCGATTATGCTGGAACTAGTTTATCCATTTAGTATCTAACGTTTCATGTAGCTGGGAGGGAAGCTGATTTGAATGTTAAAGCAATCGTTTGCTCAAAGGAAAATTGTGTCAATATTTATTCATCTTCATTTCATTTTACAGCCATATGACAAAATATAGGAATTTTAGAGGGCTAGTTTATGCAAAAATGAAAATGTTGTCATTTACTCACCCTCATGTCGTTCCAAACCTGAATGACTTTTTTCTTCTGAACATAAAAGATGTTTTGAGAAATTTGTCCATATAATGGAAGTCAATGGTAACCAAAATGGTATGGCTACCAGCATTCTTTAAAATAATTGCATGTTAAATGAAGCTAAATGAAAATGTATTATTGTTTACAATTATATCAAATGCAATTAGCTAAACCTAAAAAATGACCCACTTAAGTCGAATTTTACGTATTTTATTTAATTTCATATTTAAAATCATAACCAAGTACTTCACATGCTTTAGTATGTTAGTCAACACATCAAAATAATTCTTTAAGAAGTACAATTCTTGCACAGACCGATCGTTTCACTTCATAAGACCTCAATACATCGTCAGGAGCCACGGGTATTAATTTTGTGTTGCCTGTATATGCTTTTCTGACACTTAAAATGACGGTAGCCATTGGCTCGCATTTTATGAATCACCAAGGATCATTTCAGCTAAAAATCTTCTTTCCTGTTCTGCTGAAGAAAAATAAGTCACCATATTTTGGAAGGCCTGAGAATGAGTAAATTAACTGCAAATGTTCAATGTTGGGTGAGGTATCCCTTTACGTCTGTTAAGAAACACAGTCATGAAATCGTCTCTATTAAGTACACTTAATTGGCCTTTTATTTTATTTTTAATATTATACTATCTGCAAGTACATTATTTTTTTAAATATGCTTTTTAAAATTTGAAATACAAATTTTATTTGTATGGTCTTCATCCCCACAGCCGATGCAATCCGACGGGACTCGGGCAGAAATCATGTTCATGGATGAGCTAATGATTTATTAACGTAGTAGAATGAAGCAGGGTGAGGCTGAAAGATGTCGAAGCGAAACGAGGCCGCTAAACGAGCGCGACACACCGCTCGAAAGCAGCGGAGCTTTTATTATGCCACAGTCGACCGCTTCCGCTCCTTCCGGTCGTGCGTATGTGGGGTAAAGCAGCGCTGTTTTATCATACTAGATACGTTTGAAAGTTCTGTTATAATGCTACTCTGTGCGGTCGTCACTGGTCTATTAAAACGCACAACATATTAAAGTGTCTTTTGTGTTTCCATGTTTTCTATAAAACTAAACCGGAAATCGAGGGGTTATGACGTCATTGGCAGGCGACACAATGACACTATAGACACGGTCCGTGTCACTAGTTAAAATTGCTTATTTCTCTGGATTTAAACATTCTTCGAAACATTTGGGATAGTGTAAGTACACAAGTCAGCAAAATATATAACACTGTTCTAGTGGTTTTTGGATATTTTAATAAAAAAATCTTACATATTGTGCCTTTAAGTGCTCAAAGCAGGAGAAGATTATTAGTGAATGAACAACAGTGTTGGTCTTTTCCTCACATAATTGCTATCACATCAATTTGGAACATAGTGAACAAGTATGTATGGTGCTTTTTTTTTGTCATAGCGGAGCTTGACAGGAAATGAGCGGCCGAGACATTCTTAAAAATTTCTACTTTTGTTTCCTCTGAAAATAAAGTTTGGAACAATGTAGGTGAGCAAACAGTGGCATAATTTTAATGTTTGGGTAAATGATTCCTTTAGCAAGGATTTATTTGTCTATCTAGTTGAATTGTTTTGTTTTGTTTAAGTTGTTTTTAAGCTTGGCTCTTCTTTACTTAATACCGTTCACTGACGGCGTAAGTACACAAGTCAGCAAAATATATAACACTGTTCTAGTGGTTTTTGGATATTTTAATAAAAAAATCTTACATATTGTGCCTTTAAGTGCTCAAAGCAGGAGAAGATTATTAGTGAATGAACAACAGTGTTGGTCTTTTCCTCACATAATTGCTATCACATCAATTTGGAACATAGTGAACAAGTATGTATGGTGCTTTTTTTTTGTCATAGCGGAGCTTGACAGGAAATGAGCGGCCGAGACATTCTTAAAAATTTCTACTTTTGTTTCCTCTGAAAATAAAGTTTGGAACAATGTAGGTGAGCAAACAGTGGCATAATTTTAATGTTTGGGTAAATGATTCCTTTAGCAAGGATTTATTTGTCTATCTAGTTGAATTGTTTTGTTTTGTTTTGTTTAAGTTGTTTTTAAGCTTGGCTCTTCTTTACCTAATACCGTTCACTGACGGCAGGAGGCAATGTTTACATTGAGCATCTATATCTCGAGTCCATCCTGCATGGTTTTTCTCCCCACGACTCCTCACTTTTCCATTCCCTCCCTCTTTTCCTTTCTCTTTCTGGGTGATGTACGCTCGGTTAGTCACTGCAGATGTTACTGTAATGATGCAGAAGGCTCTCACACAATCAGACAGAACGGGAGAAAGAGCCAGGCGAAATTAGTCAAAATTACTTTGTCATTACCCTCCTCATTGCTCCTGTAAGTAGCCCGCGATTAGACGAGCGTTGTATATGTGGTGTAATGTGGCTTTTCCCCAGCTAAACCTTTGATATTCACTGCTTTGAGATGTTTTTTTGTCTTTCTCTCACTTTTTATTCTGTTATTACTGCTCGGGCTCTGAGGATGCTGATTGCAGAATAACAACATGCTCCAGAGGTTATGTGCAGCTGTACGTCAAACACAAACACACACGTCCTGATACTCCCTAACTGTTCTCCAGTTCCCTCTGTGCTCCATTATGACATCTACTGTAGTGGGAGCTAATTATTGCATATTGGCTGATTAGTAAGGTGTGCCTCATTTAAATCTCTTTTATTTGTTTTTGTGAAAACATGCGTTCATTTTCTGAATCATAATGCCTCTGGATCTGAATCAAACTCTACTGTGGGGCATCGCTCCAGGGATGAATTCTTGCGAAATTTTATAGCGCCAGGCTTTTAAATCAACATCACAACCTGCTTTACTTTTGTATTGTGGCATATTTCAAGTGAAATGGGATAAAATGGGTGATAAGTTTTGGTTTTATCCGTCAGGCATTGTGAAAAGTTGCCTTGGTGATGTCAGCTGAAAAGGCAAGTTATTTCTTTTTGATAAAAGATTATGATAACATGATGGCTTATTACAGTAATAATATACTTTAAAATAACTCTTAAGTGTGAACTTAATGTAGTGTTGTAATGCACTTAATTGCATGTTAACTTCAATTACATGAAAATGTATTATAGTTTACATTTATATTAAATGCAATTAGCTGAAATTTTGAGTGAAATTTAGATTTTTTTTTGGTCAACTTAAGTAGGACTTAAGTACATCTTCAAATGTAATTTCATAATTAATTATATTGTCTTTGAAATATGGTTAAATTGTACTGCTGAATGTACTGGCAAACATTTATGATGAACTATAAAATACTTTAATGTCTTTTCAACTGAAACTTATATGTCATACATTAAATATATTTGTAATTACACATTTGTAATGATAAAGTTGCACTTTAGTGGATTTAAAATATTAATATGAAATGTAAGATAAATACGGTTAAAATTACAGTTAAAATACAGTTACAATTATAATCAAGTACTTTAAATGTGCTTTAGCATGTTGTTCAAAATATCTAAATAAGTGTACTTCTTGAAAACTTGACAAAAGATTATTAAAACAATAATTATTAAAATAATTATCATTTTTAAAAGTGTACTTAAGTGTGTAAAGAAACAGTCTTGAAAGTGTTTCTTTTTAAGTCACTTAAATGGCCTTATATCATTAATAGTATAATATCCACAAGTACAGTTTTTAAATATATACTTTTAACATTTGAAATATACTACAAGTGCATATTCAGTACAATTACGCACACTTCAGTTTCACAAGGCTTCATTTGTCAAACGTGCACATTTTCATGTCAGATCGACTTCAATGTTATATATTTTGTCTCACTTTCCTGATTAGTTTCATTGAAATAGATTTAAAAAGCAAATGTCTCAAATACTGCTTTCAGAGAACTATGGCTATCAAACAGGTATGACCGTGATTGGTCTGGTCCAACTCCTCAACTATTTGCCAGAAACACTATAAGCTAAAAACACGTGGAGTTGAAAGAGTGCAGCTGATATTACACAGGCACAAGTTCTAGCTACAGTTTCGGCTTCACTTGCAGGAATGATGGGATCGCTTTACACAGAGTTGTGGGGATGAAAAATGCAACCTCTTCACAAAGCGGTGCAATCAGAAACCTGGAAAGGTGGAAGCTGGCGGTGCCGGAGTCACAGATATGAGCCTGTATCAATCCCTCACATTATAAAATGGCCAACTGATTGAGTCTATGTGACCACGATACACAAATAGAAGTATTATTCTGTCACCAGATACTCCGGACATGATTAAGATGCTATGTGGTCAGTTTAATGACGAGGCTGTAACTGTAGTTGCTTCATACTGTAAGTAGTGTTTGTTTGAAATAGAGTACTACTATACTGCATATATATTTGCAAGCTAGAACAGTATTTCTTTCCATTCAAAATGGATGTGAGAAAATGTGAAAACACAGAATGTAACTTAAAACTTTGCAAACCAAATTATCCTGTAGCTATTTCTGACATTCTGACATCTTTAAAATAATCACAATAATGAAAAATTATTTTTAGGGATGCACTGCAAATTCTGGCTGATACTAATAAGCCGATAAGTAGTTTTGTTATTGGCAGATATTAAATTCAATACTATTGTATTAATTAAAAACAAAACACTAAAAATACTTGCAGTACGATCAGTCATTTTAGATGTTACAGGTGAGTTTAGGTATCACACCATTCTAATGTACAATATGAAAAACAGATATTTTGAAATTTGCTGATGATTACATTTATAAGTGCTATTAAATCATTAATGTTTTTAAACTTAATGTGAGCTTAGATGATAGCAAAGGTAATTGGAATGTAAAAACAGTGGCAATGTTCATGCACAATTAAATATCCTGTATTTAATATGGAATATTTTTTTGAAGAAATCCGAGTAATCAAAATGGAATGGATATTTTGTGCATCTCTAGTTGTTTTGCATTTTAAATCGAATTTATTGAAAAAAAAAAATATATATATATTTTCCCATTCCACAGTCTGATCACATAATGAATCATGTGGGAGATGTTTTATATTACCTCTATTCCAAAACTTTTTGTCAGCCGAACCCCTAGACATAAAATATTTATATTCTTTTTTAGCTTGAAGTACCCTATTAGATTTTAAATGAATAGTTCAAAAACTTGACAACACATTAATAATAATAATAATAATAATAATAATAATATTTTTGCTTTTTTTTTTATTATTTTAGTAATGGATGAGTTACTTTTTTTTTTGTCTGAAACATTAAAATGTTGAAAATAGAAGATCAAGTTTAGTGTTTTGCATTATGGCAGGTGTTCCCAAATTTTTTTTTGTCAGCTGAAACCCTTAGATGTAAAATATATATAAAATATTTACTTGAATTACCCCCTAGAAGTTAATATTTGATTAATGTAACAACATTTGCATGATCATGATTGTCTGAGGTCGGTTAATGGTCACATGACATGCAAGGAAAATATATCATCTTTATTTTTAAGTAAGTATTTTACTATTACTATTATTATTATTTATTTCATTTTTTATTATTATTATACTTTTTTTTTTTTAGTTTTGTTCTTTAATCAACACAATATTAGTGTGCCGACGTGTTAATCATACTGTGTTAGTAATGTGTAATGATAAAAATAGGTAATGTGTATTTTTGGTTTCTTTAAAACACTTGTTCTCTTTTTTGCCCTTGTGCTTTATTTTAAGCACACATTAAATACTGTTCATAGCCTGTATTGCCAGTCTTGTACTGTTATAATTAGCTTTGCTTTACAGCCAGAAGCCTCACTGTGAGTTACCATAACCACCTCTTCCACTCTTAGACACCCTTTTCTCTCTTCCAAGTCAGCAGGGGCAGACAGATGCTCGGAGAAAATGGAAAGTGTTCTCTTTTACCCCAGCGGTGTCTCTCTCTCCAATAGTCACACTCGCCTTATATAGCACACGCTCCTCCCAAAATAACTTCCATTTCAGGCGAGTACAATGGACGGAAGGAATCTCACCCATGCAGCCAAAATGATTCCACATGGAGAACCGGCGTGCGTCATCCCAAAATTATCCCTCTGTGACGTCACAGCCCGGTGGCCTCGCATGGGCGGATGCAGCGATGGGGCCCGTGCCAGCCTGAGCATGTGAGGCTCTGACGTCTCGGTCTGACGGGCGTCGTGCCAGCGAGCGCTTTCTGTGCAAATTAAAAGGCACACGGTGAGAGATTCGGACAGATTGGTTAACGACTCGGTCGGTATCTGTGAGAGGAATCATGAATAGATGGATTTGATTTACCACACACGGTCGTGAGATCGCATCCCCGTTTTCACAGCTCAGTCAAGGGCAGGGTATTCGTGTCAGTGGCTCATCTGATATGGAAGGCCGCAGGGGCCAAAAGTATTTTAATGGCAATTTGACTGCGTCAACATGCCCTGTTTGTTCATATTAACGTGATAACATGCACAACTTCCAATGAAATTGCTATATTTGAGACTGCATTTGCATATGTGACATGATGGTACGTTGGTTTATATGTATACAAACACCAAACGTCATGTTTATGCATGAAGAATGTCATAATCGTACACCAGTATGCATGTATGCAAACATCAGACGTTATATCTGTTCATGCATCGGTACATTGTGTATGTTGTCAGTATTTCATGATTTGTCTTGTCCTTTTTAGTCCTTTAGTTCAATGTTCATTCTCAGGTAGAAAAGTCTTAATTTACAGTGTAACATTAATTAATTTACTTTAGCACAGTAGATATCAGTAAAGCAATGTCGCAATGAACAAAAGAAAGGATTAATATGTGGGTAAATCTAGAGGTAAATTTGCTTTTAAAAGTATTACGGATTCGAACATGGCCAGAATGTGCACGCGTTGAGAGACACGTTCAAATTCATCTTAATGCGGTAAAACTGTGCATCTTTAAGCGTACTAAAGAAACATGGTGAAAACTGACGCCTTAAAACAGGCAGAATGTGCTTGTCTACACATGCAAAAGAACCGTGTTAATGCGGACGAACAGTGCGAACAGTATCCAACGTTTCATCAAAAAGGCCGCAACGGCCTTCCATAATCTGACATATTGAATGCCTGTGATGTAACCAAGGCCCTTACTTTAGCTCGTTCCCCATCAGACGACTCAGCTGGGGCGTAGACGTGTGCGTATGTGTGTGTTTGCGTGTCGGGTTATGGATGTGCCCCCTAAGAATAGCGCTGATCACAGAGTAGCGTCTCTTTTGCTCCCTGCAATTTTTAAATTATTGACTGCAGATGCTGCCAGCCTCCATAAGATCATTCTGACCCCCTGCTCTCCCTCGAGCCGGGCAAATGGTGCCTAGGTTATTAAACTGCAAATCAAATTTCCCAGGATTGTTTTATCATCCTGTTACTTTTACGCCACGTACTTACACTGTGGTGTTCCTGTTTGAAGATAAGCTATATATTTGGCTCCTACACGTGTTCACGTTGGTGTACATATGTGTTTTTTTGTTAGTGGAGACTGGATTTCAATCGGGATTGTATTTCATGGATTTTCATTTTCATTTACCAGCATATAGAATAGAATAGAGTAGAACAGAATATAATTTATTGTCCCATTTTTGGGAAATTTGACTCGATTTGTTGTTGTATCACCACCTTCCTTATTCCATTGCCAAAGATCACAAATGCTGCTCACAAATTTTGCATAATTCCCACTATGATGCCAATAATGAAGTGTGAACACTTTCAAAGCTTGTTTTTGCTTTCTGTCTCTCTGAAAAGTAGCCTAAGTAAACTCCAAAGTGTAAAAAAATCAACTTCCCTCAGCATGTGGACTAAGTTCAAATATTTTTGACCAATTTCTTTATTTTTATTTTCATTTTTATTTTATTTTTTTACCTTTTTTATAAAGAAAAAAGTTTTTTTTTAACTAAAAAATAAATTTGAACTAAATTTAAACTAAAATGTTTGCAGTCAAAATTGACCGACTATAGGAACTGAATGGGAAACACTCTAACACAAAGCAATTCTTTGAATTATGTGTTGAATAAACTCTATATTTTAGCCACGATGCTGAACAAACACACACAGAACAGGGTTTCTGGACGTTTTATGAAGGTAGATGTAAGACTTTAAGATGTATTTAAGACCAAGTAAAGGAAGTCTTGTTTTCTGTGAAATCAATATGAAGTGAGTTTATGATTAAAACTAGAATAAATATGACAGTGGGCTCAGAAAAAATCTACTTAATTCAAAGGGACAAACAAGAACAAATATCTGTCAATGAGGTATGAAAACTTGTTTTAAGTTTTCATACGTTATTGACAGATATTTGGTATTGTACATTAAACATATTTATTTTGTTCAATTTGTCAGAAAACAAGACTTCATATGTTCATTTTGCATCTCAAGTAAATGTATCTTGATTTAAAGATGTTTGTATTGGAAAACATGACAAAAATACTGAGGAAGATATTCTTTTTTGTTTTTTTTGCAGTACAAAAAATAAATTTTTAAGGCCTTATTTTGTGGAATGGAGAATTAAGACCTTTTTTAAGACATGCAGAAACCCTGTAGAAATAATGGAGCGGGACTATAAACATCCAGAATGCAAATGATTCACACAGAAAGAGAGAGTGAGTGAAATTAGTCTATAGCTGTACACATTACTGCAAAAAGGACACTTTAAAATAATTTAAAAAGTATATACCAAATTTTTATAAGCAATTGCTTGATAATGTCCAAATAAATATCCAAATATGCAGTTTCTAAGAATGAATTAAGATTATAATAATTTCATTTTAAACCACAGCCACCACAAAATCAGACTTAAGCACTTCTAGCACATATTTAAAATCATAAGAAATAGTTTAATAGCTACTGTTTTTGAAATCAAATCTTTGCATAGCTTTGACAGGAAACACTGTCATCTAACAATGACTTGGAAAAAACAGTTATCTTAAAAAATCTTAAAAAAGAATGCATATGCATAAACCCAAATAGGAAATAAAACCGTTATCGAATAAGCATGTGTCCTGAAACACTGGTGTCACATATAATAGAGCAGTCAATGCAATTTGGGAAATAAATCAATTAAATCTGTATGTGTGTGTGAAAATATTCAGATGTGACCCCCTTTGTACTGGTTAACATTTTAACTGTAATTTAATTACACATTTTTTTCTCAGTAACTGTAATGGATTACAGTTACATTTATTTTGTAATTTAATTGCGTAACACCATTACATGTAACTAGTTACTCACCAACACTGTTTATTTAGCACATTTAAAAACAACAGACATTGACCAAATATGCTTTATAATAGCGATAGTAGGTATACAATAAGTATTTCTTAACATGCAAAGTCAAAACATAAAAATATAACAAGTTACGTGTCCACCTTTAAAACGTGGGGTTAGAGGTTTAAAATGAATCACTAATCGTAGTCAGCACCCCGACGCGAAGCTACTTGCCACATAAGTAAATAATTAGACACGAAATATTGATTTAAGTTGAAATATTTTAATGCAAAGCTTCCGTGAACAGCAGTTGCGAGCAAGCGGCAAGTTCAAACTAGACGGACATTTAAGGGATACGGTGCAGTCAAACCACATATTACACAACATTTCACCACATAAATCATTATGGAGATAAAAGATTTAAGATGAAAATGTTTTAAAATCTTACCAGTTTGTTAGTTTTCTTGTAATCCGTTACAGCGTACAAAACAATCGTCGCAAAATGGTAGCAGCTGCGTTTGTATAAAACGAAAGAGTGAGTCCGTGATACCAGGATGACATAATTAAATAATTGTACACAATTTTGAATCGAGTTTTAATATTTTATTAGCTAAACAAACGCAAAGCTTCCACCAAGAAAAAACAGTTCCTAGCAAGCGGATAGCGCCTACTTCAGTTACCCGGATGAGCCTGTGTTATTAGTTTTTACCGGTTGTTATCGAGGGATAACAGACCTCGGAATGTCGCGACTGACCAATCAGAATCAAGTATTCCACAGAGCCGTGTAATAAGAAACAGTAATAGCATTGGCAAAAAATACTAATTTGGAATTGAAATGACAGATGTTGGGATTGACTGGCAATGACAGCGTAGCACAACTTGAGGTCATCTTGATTGTTAAAAATGGGAGTAAAATCGTCAGCAAGGAAGGTCTAACCTCCAGCCTTCATTTACTGAGCCGTAGTGGTGAATCACATGCCTCTTATCACAGAGACTGAACAATGGCAGGCGTTCAGACCGTTCAACTGGGTTTAAGAGAGATAATAACAAGGACGCTAACCATTTATTTTGCTCTAATATGACAACTGTGTCAGCAGCTTTTACTTGTCTGAGCAAAGTATGAGAAAACAAGCCATTTTATTGTGAAGCAGCACACAGTCGCTCCGGGGTCTATCACTTTAATGGTTTTGTCTATTACTGGCTTGATTTTAAAGTCAATATAAAGGATTCTCACATTGTGACTTTAATTGCAAAAATTCCCTTTTTACGATGTTCTCTTGAAGTTCAGTATTCAGGTTTATTTGTGTGTACTGGCTGAAAGTGTCTATTTTAAAACGGCTCCTCGCCTGCAGTCATGTTCCTTTTAGATTCTCCATCTCGCCTCTTGATCTTGATATATAGATAGATAGATAGATGTAATGTTTTCAGACACTTAACTGCATAAATTGCTATTCCATGAAAATGTATTATATAATTTTGTTAAATACTGTACAATTAGCTGAACTTTAGAGTGCTTTTTGGCCCACTTAAGTAGGACTTAAGTACATCTGTAATTTTATAATTACTTCTATTGTCTTTGAAATATGGTTAAAGTACAGCTTAATGTACTGACAAGCATTTATGTAAAAAAAATATTGGGTTACTCTTTTTTTTTTTTTAAGGTGTCCTTGTTGAAATTGCTTGTAAATTTCACAATTAATTATAAAAAAGGCAGTTTTTAAGTAAAAGGACTGAAACAGTATTTTCTTATAAAACCAATAATCTGTTTTATTTACAATAATTTTTTTTACAGTGTACACATTTCCCACACATCTCCCTTGCTTGAAAAGAGAAAAAAAGCATTAAGAGCATGCAAAAATGTTTTCCTTTGACTATGTAAGATTCATTAAATGCATGCGTTGTTCATGTAGATGTCAGCGTGTTATTTCAGAAGTCGCTGTCACAGCTGCACAGACAGATTGAGGGCACTCAGAGTGACAGCGATGACTGATAGTATGACCACAGCCTGTCACCGCTCGGCCGACTGCCTCTTGAGCCACATGAAGAGCGTTTTCTTAGTGGGGGAGTGTTAAAGGTGTAAATGAAGAGCGTTGCTATTAATCCATATCCATGACTCACACAACATTTAGGACAATGCAAGCAAGGCTCAGCAGTATACGGTCGACCTGATGGCCCAGGGCCAGTGAGAGAAGGACAGTGGAAACAATACTGAGCATTATTATTGAACATTATTATTGCAGATTTTGTTGCTGTAGTCTTGCTAACATACATTCATGAGGATTTGTTAAATATCTTGTGACAGTCTTAAAAAGCATCAGTTACAATGTGTTTAAAATGAACATATCATTAATGTTTTGCATCATATGCTAACGTTTTCCAGCAGAAGTGTTTTTATGAATTTATAACTGACATTGAGGGTTATAATATAAATATTACATTTAATGAAAAATATACCCTTGTGAAAAAGAAATGCACTTAACTTTAGTGAATGTGCACTAGTGTATTTCAAACCTTAGTAAATACTTAAAAACTGTACTTTGACTTGCAGATAATGTAATATTAATAATGAAGTAAAAGGTCACTTGATGACTGTTTCTTAACTTTTAAAAAGTGTACTATGGAAATGACTTAAATGACATTGTTTTAATAATCTTTTGTCGTACTTTATAGAAGTACACTTATATTTATGTGTTGACTAACATACTAAAGCACATTTAAAATACTTAACTATAATTTTACATGTAGTATTCAATTTTATAAGATATAGTTGATATATCTTAAGTGTACTAAATTGCATATATATCATTACAAATATATTTATCATTACAAAACAACAAATATATTTAAATAAATGACTTACAGGTTTCAATAGAAATGACATTAAAATATATTTTAGTTTACCATAACAGCTTGTCAGTACATTCAGCAGAACTTTAACCATATTTCAAAGACAACAGAAGTAATTGTGAAATTACATAAAGATGCTATTAAGTACTCCTTAAGTGGGTCAAAAACACTCTAAAGTTCAGCTAATTGCATTTAATATAAAATTAAACTACATAATACATTTCCATTTAATTGTAAATAACATGCAATTAAGTGTCCAAAAACAAAAGTATATTATTTCCATTAATTTCAAGTATTCTTTTTAAAAGTATATGCTGAATTGCACTTTTTTATATATGAAATTGAGTTCTATTTTTATTTTTTTATTTTTTTTTTATTTTAACTGGCCCGTTAAAATGTTGGCAGGACAAATAAATGTCTGATCTACTGACCAGTTAGGGCCATAGAAAAAAAATCCTTACTTTTGAGCCCTGCAAGTCAAGGAAAACTCATGACATTTACAGTAAGAGTTAGCAAACTATATATTTATAAAAATATTTGGCGCATATAGAATCAAATAGTTAATAATGTAAATCTATATATGGGTTATATGGATAATAAGAGAAGTGGTTTTTATGTTATAAGCTCTTACAGCCATAGACTACAGAAAGAACGAGGTGAGTAGTCTAATATCAAAGAGTGATTGTGACGGCAGCATTTGTATGAGCTGCATTGACTAGATCTAGTGTCTGAAGCGTCATGAAATATTTATGTGCCTCATCATTTTTAGGTGGCCATATTCCAGTCATTTCAAGGAAACTAAATGGAGAACCACCGAACATAATGCATTCTTGACTATATGAGCCTTCTTTATGCATAGTTGTCCTCATTTTAATATATTATTACTCATAAACACTCGCCATTAAGCAAGATAATTTTTTGTATCATCTCGGTCAGAATGAATACATCTCACAAACAAAGCCGTATTTTTTCGCATTGTAGTGCATGCATCGTGGAACTATTCACAATTCACAATACTTGCGTGCTCGTGCCAATCAGACAACCGTCCTGCAGCCGGTGTGCCAAAACCTGCAGGAAACCCAATACGGGCCATGCTGAGTGTAGTTTATCTTCACAAATAATAGGAAAAATCCGCAGTGTGAGTCAAAGGAACCCGCTGCCCAATACCGTACATCAGCAGGACTTACGGCTCCGAGCGTTTCACTGCCAGCGGAAACTATTCTAGAAATATATGGAGAGTGCATGGACCGCATGTTTTGGCTCTCACCATCTCTAGTGAATTTTCACGTGGATTGGTTTAATGGATTCATGCGGTCATTGGCACAGCAGTCGGGTCGCTAACCTAAATGTTGTCAGTTCAAACGCCAAAATGAATTATGAATAAACTGGTAGATTTTGTTGGGCAAATTTACATTTTCTAGTTCCTAGTTGAGAAAATCTTAAATAAATAAATCAATATTATGTAGGTAAATAGGGACACTGTTTGCCTTTGAGATAACTGGGAAAAGTATGTTTGTGCATGTGTGTGTGTGTGTGTGTGTGTGAATCAATGTAAAAAATGATATGATTAGTAAATCATGGCAACTTACTGTATGTTTTTACAGTACTCATCAAAATAAGTTGAGCAATTTCAATTTTTTAAAAGTTATAATTCAACACTTGAATTACATATTACACTTGAAATTTATGTTTTTTGTATATTTTACACGCACACACACACACACACACACACACACACACACACACTTTATATTATATTACATATACATATATATACAGTATATATATATATATACATATATATATATATATATATATATATATATATATATAACTATAATGGTATCTCAATGATACTAATATATATATATCTGCCTATCTGCCAAGTTCTTTCTCCACATTTGTGTCATATATATATATATATGGCACAAATGTGGAGAAAGAACTTGGCAGATTAAATAAATTATTTCTGGAATTATATAAAAAAACATATGGATTGCATGCGCATTAAATTATATAATCATATGGCCTCAGCAGGCCCGTAACCAGCTATGAGGCCACCGAGGTCCAGACCTCTGTAAATTTTTCATGTTCAAAAATAGAATT
>NW_015546067.1:208561-243672 GCF_001515605.1 Sinocyclocheilus anshuiensis | reverse complement strand
ACTAATTTGCTGTTAAACTCCTCATATGAATGCCTGCATGACATGTATAATTCAGTTTAGACAGCTTGCAAGAATGTTTAACGTCCCTGGTATGAAAATTATCGCTGCGAGACACTGGCGGAGTGAACCAACGAGGCTTGAGAGAGTTGTGAGTGAGGGCGCGGGCACAGACTCCGTGTTGCCAGATCCAGCTATTACAAGCTTTTTTGGACTTGCCTTTTCCACTTAATTTAACACTTTAGAAAGTTAATAAAGTAGATACATGCAAGCCGTTCCGGGCGGATGACATAGGATGTATGTTGCCAGATCCTATTATAAGTGGTTTTTGAACTTGTCTTTTTCACTTAATTTGACACTTTAGAAAGTTAATCAAGTAGGACGTTTAGGGTCATTGATATCTTTATCTTATCTTATTTGCAAAAGATTGGAAATAATTTTGGTTTATTTTTATTTATTTTTTGTTTGTTTTAGTATCAATGTCTGGCAACACTGCATTGCCGGCACTTAAACTGAAAGCAATCAAAAAAGCCCATGGACAGGTTTTTGCTGACAGGATACGACATTCGGTAAGGGAAACGCAAAAATTATCATGATATTATCTGTCATAAACGTTATCAACGCTGTCAAAAACAGTAGCATTTAACACTAGTGCACACAGATCTGTAGAACAAGTAGGTTACAGAATGAAATAAAATACGCAAAAACTAGCCATAAAGAAGTCTATGCTATGTCATTCAGTATAGTTAAATTTTCACAAATCATAAACTTTCATAAGAGCACTAGACAAAGTTATTGTAGTTATGTATTGTTGCAATAACCAACTGATAAAATTATCCACCCTTAAATATAGTAAATTATTAACAAATTTTGATGCAATAAATAGGGTATGATTTAAAAATAATCATCCCTCCAAAACATAGAAAACATCTTTCACAAACATCTACATCTTCTGTCTCCTTTAAAGTGTTTATAGTGTATATAATGAGTTGTATTTGTAGGGGTTATTATAACACAATTCTTTAACACCTTTAACCCCCCCCCAGAACAGAACAAAAAGAAAACAAAACAAAGGTGGTGCACTAGTAATTTTGACTATATATTTGCGAGTCAAACAGATGAGGTCCTATGCATTTTATTCCCCCCCCCCCCCCCACACTTCTCCTGCAGTTCCTTGTGATCACTCTATTGGGCCTAATGACCTAATTTCCTCAATCGATGCATTTCCCCAACAATCACACAAAACCACTGCAAATATTATTCAGCCTGAAAGTGTAATTCATAATTCTGTGATCTTCAATAGACTAATATTACAGTGAGTCTACAGACTAAATGTAATGTAGAGGGAAAGTTTAGAAGGTGAAAGTGATTTTGTCTGATCATCCACCCCATAGCTATTTCTTCATTTCCAGTTCCACACCAATCTGTTTTGGTTGAGTCACTTCGGTCCCCCGCTGTGCGCTTCCCGAACGCTGACCGCTCGCTGCGACACGCTACTGCTAATCTAGCCGAGCAGGGCAGAAACAAAGCGGACCTGAATGCCTCTGAGCTCCGAGGCACCGCGGTAACAGCTTTTGACAGTTCACTGCAGCCGTATGGCAGTATCAGAGAAAATACCACTGTTGACATTTCAGCAGCATCCACATTAGTGCGCTTGCATCATTAGAAGGGTTTCTAGATCTCATGTGAGCTCTGGGATGTTCTTCGATCTCTGGGATGTTCAGAAGAGGGCTGGATCGAGAGGATCTGCTATAAGCCGGGTTTGAGCATGAGTTGATTTGTAGGCCAGAGATGAACTCTACATGACGCCATACAGTCATTTGTGGTGGAGCGACTCAGGCAATGAGCCCAAGCTGATCATGAGTTGTCCTTTTTGTGCAAAATGACTTAATTGGCATTAATGGTTAATGTGTGAATGATACAAAGTGGTCAGGCTGTCTTCATATATTGGGTTAAATTAAAATGAAATTACAAGGCTGATGTAGAAAGAGGATTTTATGTACACTTCTGGTCAAAAGATGAGTCTTATGCTCATCAAAATATACAGTAAAAACAAATAATATTGTGATATTTAAAAGAAGTGGATTCTCTTTGAATACATTGTAAAATGTAATTTATTCCTGTGACGAAAAGCTAAATTTTCAGCATCAGCCTTCATTATCACACGATCCTTCAGAAATCATTCTAATATGCTGATTTGATGTTCAGTTATCATTAGTTATTATTGGTGCGCAATTATAAATAATGGTTTTAATCAATATCCACATTGAATGTATCACGGTTTCCACAAAGATATGAAGATATGAAAATATGAAGCAGCAAGTGAACACAAGCTTCTCCACCTCTCCCATAGGGGGCGCATTTCACTGCACATTTCACAGCCACAGATCTGCATAGCACTGACAGAATGAGTCAGCGTGGCTACCAAAAGCCTGCGTTTTGTTTTGCTCATTCTGGATTTCCTACACTGGAGTCACGCTCCTCAAATAATCTCTGATAAGCAATAACGGCAGCAGAGATGAATTGTGTCCATTGTGCGCACAAACTGATATCCGACCTGCACATCCATCTTTGCGGCCCGTCCCCACGGCCCGTCACGTGACCCGATCATGCACTGCAACTATTCTTATGATTTTCTGAAGAAGCCATTCAACTGTAGAGCTTAATGAAAGTCATTTGCTCAGCGAAACCCTTTGGCTAATATAAAATACAGCTCTGAGGAAAATCTGCCTTTCTGTAGCGATAAAATAAGTCATTTTGAAAGGGGAGTGTTTGATAATTGAAAATGATGGAAGGGAAGTGAATTGGAATAGGCAGAGTTTGCTCAGCCCGAGCACCTGCTGGACTTACTCGCTGTATCTTGCTGCTTCTTCATCTTTATTTCCATAGTCATGGTGATTTAGTATGATTCATTATTGTCCTGCATGCATCACTCTTCATTCGGTCGAAGTATCTGGCCGCCACTTCTTTTTCTCCAGCTCTCTGTGCATTGTTTGACACACCGGACTGATTAAAAAAAGATACCTCTTCATGCACTGCGACTGCTTGTTTGCTCTAGAGATTGCAGAGTTATTACTGTGCCGCCTGCTGGGCCTGCTGATGATGTATGGAACTGGGCTTTAGGAGAATGTGAGGTGAGAGCCAAAGGACCCCATCGAAGAGTTAAAGTCACAGACGAACCGACTTCATCTTTTTTTTATCTCTCAATAATGGCAGAGAAGTAGACAGTGTGTCATTGGGTACATACAAACCTCTAATCAAAACAAAATAGAGCCACAGCTGAAACTGTGCCTTGGCATTATGCATCGACGGATCACAAGTGTTCAGAAACAACCAGTGGAAATACCTAGATGTGTGGCAAAATATATAAATGTTAATTAAGTCCTATTTTTGAAAATTGGCTCATTTTGTCTGGAGAGAAATGGCAAAGCAAGTAACGCGGTATCCTTTAAAAAAGTTAAAAACTTTTTTTTTTGGGGGGGGTAATTTTATGGTTTGAGACCAAGCATCACCGCTTCACAGGCAAAAGAAGCTTCCCTCAGGGTACCAAACTAATTATGATTTTCTCTGTTGCTGCCATTTTAACGATTTTTGAAGACCCAATTTCTTTCTTTTTTTTCAGTGTGTTGGAAAATATATTATCCGTTCTTACACTGTTCCTTCCCTTGTAAAAAAGAAGTGCACTTAATTGTATCGAATGTGCACTTGTGTACTTTATATTATAAAAACTGCAGATACTATAATATTAATGGAATGAAAAGCCACTTAAGTGACTTAAAGAGACACTTTTATGACTGTTTGTTAACACACTTAAGTTTGTAATAATGTCATATTAAAAGTTTTACTATAAAGTACATTTTAAATCACTGTGTTTTAGTAATCTTTTCTTGTGCTTTAAAGAAGTACACTTATTTTGATGTGCTGACTAACATACTAAAGTACTGCATTTAGCATACTTAATTATTCTAAATGTATTGAGTTAGTCAGAAATACGTTTCATGTATTTTAAATGAATTAAATCATTCATATAATATACAATTAAATTTAAATTAGGGCTGTCAAGAGATTAAATCTTTTAGTCTACTTAATTACATTGTGTGCCAATTAATTAATCTAATCTCATTATTGTGTTAAATGAGAAAAGCATCAAATAGACATTTCAAAAAGTAGCTTTAAAAAGAAATATATTTTTTTATTTAACATATAATTTATTACACATAAACTTAGGTGATAATGGCTATTTTTTTTTTTTGCCAGAGACTGCTTTTCAGATTGCAGCTCAGAGGTGGCATGAATGCATTTACAGCTCACAATATTTCCTGATCCCACCATCAACTGCCCCATAAGAATGGCAAAATGGCTAGAAATAATGTTAAATAATGAAGAAAATGCTGTCATCATTTACTCATTCTCATGTCTTTTCAATCCTGTGTGACTTTCTTCTGTGGAACATAAAAGAGGATAATTTGAGAAATCCCAGATCAAACACTCCTAAAACATCTAACCTAAGTCTTCAGGATTACTTGAAAATTACAAACTGGTGTGCTTGATTAAACTCTGCAGGACTTTGGCCCTCCAGGACCGGAGTTGCCCATCAGTGTTGTGGAGCAACTGTAAACCTTACTAATGGGAACTACCAGTGTTCGGGGTAACACGTTACAAGTAACGCAAGTTTTTTTGACTGGTAAAGTAATGCATTACTTTTAAATTTACAGGAAAATATTTGAGTAACTTTTTTTTTTTGGTGTCCAAGCTGCTTTACAGTTGCCAAGAATATAACTTTTTTTTTTTTTTTTAAATAAGCAAGCCCAGCTTATGTGGCAAAAAGTACCATAAAAGTAACGTAATGCATTACTTTCCATAAAAAGTAATGCAATTAGTTTTTTTAATCTATCGAGTAACGCAATATTGTAATTCATTACTTTTAAAAGTACCTTTCCCCAACACTGGCAGCTACATACTGTACCACTGACTTACCTTTTCCTGAACTCTGCCCGACAAGAGTTAAACCACCCAGAACAACACAAAGCATCGCCGGCGCACGCAAGGTCCACCTCAACTATTGGGCACTGACCCATAGCACAGCAGGGGTTGAAGAGAGCCTTGGTCATTAAGCACAGCCAATGTATGTATGTGCTCCGTCCATCAGCCTCCCTTCATCGGCGTCCGTGGCTTCTCCTGGGATTAAGGTCAAAGCTTGTAATTAGCATGAAAGGCCAGTGTAGAAAGGAGACGAGGATGAATGGAGGAAGAAATTACCCCTACTATCACTCCCCTCACATGCCTATGGCTTATCGCTCCTCCACCCACGGGAATGTTTATGTATTACTCATGCAGTTCAGAGAGGAGCGACGCATAAGCCTCTGTGTGACAGTTCAATTTGAAATATGTGTTTGATTGTTGGAGAAGGCTGCTGAAAAGAGGCGAAAAACCTTGAGAAGTGGCTTTAGTCAAGAAGTGAACCGCTTTTACGTGCGCCTGTGCTCTCTTTTGTGATTGCTTCTCGCTTCTGCCACCAGCTGCTGTTCATCATGGTGTGATGTTCGACCTTATGATTTTTGGAATGGCGTAATGATGATGTATCTCTATCAGCCGGAGTAATTGGGAGCTGTTTTTCTCAGCACTTTCTTACAATTTGTGGCTTAAATTACAGACGAGCGACTATGCATTTCATTTTCACTTACTCTGCCCTTCACTGTCTGCCGGAGTCAGAAGCCGTGCGAGAGCGAGAGGGGCCACTGTGCTCAAGGGCCCTTGAGCTGATTTTGCAGCAAATGCCATTTTGTTAACAATATGAGTGCCGTTCCAGCGCTGAGTATTATATTGGACAAAGATGAATTCAAAACATCAGAAGCAAATGAAAAAATAATTAATCTAGCTATTCATTTGACATGTAATTTGCTTCAACTTTTTTGGAGATGTGAGCTCCAGGGCGTCAGCGGCCGATCAGCGCTCATGAACCCACTGAGAGCAGCATCACCTCGGCCAGATCTTCTGGAATTTGCTGCTGGCTCTAATGTCTCTATAGTGGTTAAACATGAGATATAATTCATTTTGGGTAAATCTAATAGACATTGTTTGGTCTCATTAATCTATTATTTGTTTCAGAGCAAATAGGTTTGGCTGAGGGCAAAATTTCATAACTTTATACTTTTATATAACTGTAGCTTTAATGCTGTCAGAGTGCTGCCTTTGTACTTTTGACTGAATTGCCTAGCAACTTTTATAATGGTTGTTGTGGTTTATTAAATATTAATATTCAATAAATAGTATTTTATATAAATAGTAGTAGTATTTGATATTGAAAGAGACTGAAACAAGACTGTAAGCAAGAACGTTACTTTTATAGGTGTCTACAGCAACACCTTGTAAGATGTTATCATGGGAAATTCCCTAAATAATTCATACCACAACACTATATGATAAGAATACTATGACAAAGATATCGCTTTCCTCAGCGGACATTCAAACTAATGTTTTATTATGAATATGAGATTGAGCTTAAGAATGAATGCTGTATCAGATGCAGGTAATCACACTCACTCAGTCCATCTCTCATAACAGTCTACGTAATACTTTTAGCATATAGCATATAACTTTAAAATATTGTACCTAATACATTTACATAGCTTTTAACTTAGCGTTCTTTACTTGTTCTAAAGTGAGGTGTGTACTTTACAACCATACTTACTAGTACAAAGATGATGCAGAAAAATAAGGGTGACAGCAGTAAACAGCAACACGCACGCACACACACACACTTAGCTATCTAAATTGGGACATTACATATATTTCTATTGCATTGTACTATTGTACACTTTTTAACCTAAGAAGTAAACCCTTTAAAATAATCTAATATTTTGTTGCTTTGCAGCCTGAAATGAAGATGGACACAGTTTTTGTTTCATCTAGCTGTATTTACTTTCAAGTGAAAGATATAACATCAACATGTCAGAAAAAAAAAATGCTGCAAAGCAACAAAATGTGATTATTTTAAAGGGGGGTTATTCTTTTCTGTACCCACTGTATGTATGTATGTATGTGTGTGTGTATATATATATATATATATTTATTTGTATATATGTGTGTATATAACATTTATTTACCATCTAGCTGAATCGATTCATCAACGTGAATCAGACTTTCCACTTCCACAGAGGATGAGCAAACAGTTTATGCAAGTATATTATGTTTGATTTTTGCCTCAGTTCACTAGACTGTAAAGTTGCTTGTATAAAACAGTGAGAAGAAAACTAACAGTGTAGTATTTTGTAGCAACTATATAAGCAACTTCTTACTGGAAAAGCTGCACTTTTTTGAAGATTTAACAGAGCTGCTGTCAGTTTACTGGAAAACATACTTAAGTTTGCTACTTTGTTTTTTAGTTCCTTGCCAGCAGTGCACTATTGAGCGTTTAAATAAAGATGCAGTCATATTTAATACTGCCTGTTTTGAACAGAGCAAATTTTAAATATTTACTTTCACCAAAATATTGTTTGTCATTTTTGGGGTTGACAGCTTCTTGCCGCTGTTCCTGTTGACCTGTGCTCCCTTACAGCCTTAACATTTCCTGTATTTATTTATTTGTTGTTGTTGTTGGGGCAGACATATGTACAACACACTCTCTGTTCATAGTTGTTCACGCACCCTAAAAAGCCTCTGCATTATTTATTCCGCCTCCGACTTCAACTCAAAACATTTAATTTCAGCTTTTATTTATTTGATGTATTACTTCAAGTGCTGTATGCTCTACAGACCTCCATACTTTGAACTCGTACTTCCGTCTCTCTCTCTCTCTCTCTTTACGTCTGTCTTTGTTATATTAGTCATTACAGTTATTGCATAAGTGACTCTTCTTTAAAACATGAGGAGCAGGTGAACACCCCAGAATAACTTTAAGATGGATCCAGGCGCAATAATAATAACAATAATAAGCTAAGCTATGCAAGTACATGTCCTACAGTGGTGTTACTGTGGTTAAAGGGTGTTAGGCACAACGTGAATTCATCTTCATCTTCTTCTTCTTTGTAGTAGTAAGAATATAACAACAATAAATGTTATTGTTGCCATTGTTTGTTTTGTTGTATTAATATTATTTGTTTGATAATAATAATAATAGTAACAATAAATGTTATTGTTGCTATTGTTTGTTTATTGATTTTGTTGTATAATATCTAGTTTATGTATTTTAATAATAATAAGTAGTAGTAGTAGTAGCAATAACAACAACAACAATAAATGTTATTGTTGCTATTTTTTATTTATTTAGTTGTATTGATATTACTTGTTCGTGTATTTTAATAACAACTGGCTAATAATAATAATAATAATAATTAGCATTAGTAGTAGTAACAAATGTTGTTGTTGCTATTTATCTATTAATTAATTTCATTCATTCATTAATTTTGTTGTATAATATCTAATATTTTATATATTTTAATACTAATAACAATAATAATAATATATATTTTATATATTTTAATAATAATTAATACTTATTAATGATTATACTATTATTAGTAATAATAACAATAAAAGTTATTTATTTATTTAGTTTAATATTTAATAGTATTGATATTTGTTTATGCATTTTAATAACAACAGGCTAATAATAATAATAATAATTATTATTATTATTATTAGCAGTATCAGTAGTAGTAATAACAATAAATGGTATTGTTGCTATTTATTGTTTGTTTGTTGTATTAATATTATTTTAATTTTATTTTTTTGTTATTTATAATTTTTGTAGAATAATATTATTTTTTTTTCATAGTAGTAGTAGTAGTAGTAGTAATTGTAAATATATTATCAACAAAAACAGTAACAAGAACAATAATTATGATAGCAATAAATGTCATTGCTATTATTTATATCTTATTATTGATAATATTATTTATGTATTAGTTTATTTTAATAATAATACTACTACCAAAAAAAGAAGCAGCAGCTAGACTATGCAAATACATGCACTACAGTGGTTTTACCGTGGTTAAAGGGTGTTTTGGCACAATGTGATGCTCTGGTGGCTTACAACTTTAATAATCCACAGTGAATATCTCACTGGAAAATTTTCCTCTACACATTTAAAGTTACATCTTTTTCAAAAGTTCTCAGTTGGATGGCATTTTTGTTTCCTTGCCAAGTAACAAAAAACAAACGAAGCAAGATAGAACCAAAAAGAGCATGAAATACTGTAGCTCGCTGATTGCGCATGTATCAAAGCGTCAAAGCAATGAATGTGATTTCCTCAAACATCTTGTCAAATGAAGCTGTAATAAGTGTGTCTCATGTCAGCAGGTTTCACAGAAGCACACAAGGGTCCCGAACTCCCCGGAGCAGGTAACGAGGCCACGTTTGCCGCTCTCACAGGTGCATTGTTGAAGATAGAGGCTTCAGTGGAACCTTGTGTTGAATTCTGATGGACCCATGCCTGGCTGGCCTAATGCTGCTTAGCATGTGTATCTGAATGCATGTGCTCTGAAGGCCTTGACCATCTGAGTTTAAACCTTTTTTCAGTCTTGGTGCTTTAATCTGAACCATGGGTTGAGAAACCGCGCTAGTATTTGTAGATGAAATGGCTTGACATGCAGATTTACTGCTTTATAAATCATGATTCTGTTCTTCTTGGGCTTTAGGTAATTTCTGTTTGCTTTAGCACATAGCTGTCAGTGTCCGTTAGCATTTAATTGAAGCAATATCACACAACAACTCTGCATCACTCATGTAGGCTACTGTGGTCTGGCAGGTGACAAACGAAGATGAGCACAGCGATATAAACATTGAAGTTAAATTTATTTGAAATTAAAGAAAGTTTATAAGTATAAATGTTTACATACACACTACTGTTCAAAGGTTTGGGGTCGGTACGATTTTAAATGTTTTTGAAATTTCCTAATACTCACCAAGGCTGCATTTATTTGATCAAACGTATAAGAAATACTACAATTTAAAAATAATGTTTTTTATTTTAATACATAATTTATTTCTGTGGTTTTAAAGCTGACAAAGCCTGTGTGTGTGTGGTGCTGGCTTTTATAGAGAGTTGATGAGGATGATGGCAGACAGGTGTGGTGATTGTGAAGTGTGTGCAGGTGAAATCCAAGGGGAATTGTGGGAGATGTAGTGTGCAGAGGTGACAGGCAAGGTGACTGATGATCCTGACAAATGCACTACAATATTGCATTACTCCCTAAAAAGAAGGAACTAATTGTGTTAGTTACTTTTTGTGGAAAGTAATGTGTTACATTACTTTTGCGTTACTTTTTCTCATCTGGGCTGGGCTTGCTTGTTTGTTTTTAATATAGAAAGTTCTGTTTTGGCAAATGTAAAAGCCCTTTCACACCAAAAATGACATGAATGAGCCTCAGGCTGAAGGAAATGTCTGTACAGTAGAGAGCGCAGCTCAAACAAATCTTTCAGCTGTGCTGCCATTCTGGACTGCATGAAGAATAGGATGCAAGAGAAGAAAGTTCAACACTCTTCAGCAGTAAAAAAAAAAAAAAAATGCATTCTTGTAATGCATTTCTCCCAACAGAAAGAATCTTTTTTTTTCAAGAATCTTTGATGAATAGACAGTTCAAAAGAACAGCTATTATTTGAAATATAAATCTTTTGTAACATTATAAATGTCTTTATTGTTACTTGTAATCAATTCAATGCATCCTTGCTGAGGAAAGTATCATTATGATCAATATTAGCACATAAATGGCTATGAATTACAGTATTGAAGCAAAACTGTTTTATTATTATTATCCACTTCCACCATTTATATGTATAATTGCAGCAGTAGACCAGCAATAAAAAAGTGTTAGATATTCAGTGTTTTGGATGGTAATACATAAAGCCTAAAATGTAATTTACTGTGCATGTAAGGTTGCATGTCCAATGCACATGTAAACAAACATAATACCAACATTTTCACTTGTGCTTTGTGTTTTTGCATTGTTGCATGCATTGACCCAGGCCTAGCAGTCTACCCAGAGTCTTTATTATTACAGACACTGCAATAAGATCTGAATAGACGTTTTATTTCAAGCTCACCGATCACACGCTTGCTCACAAAGCCTTGCCTTTTTGCACTGAAAAAGAAAACAATTACAATAGAAGTACTTCGAAAAGGGGTGCACAAAGGTGAAAAGCAACAACGAAATGTGAAAACTCAGTCCTTTTTCCCTTTTTTTTTTTCTAGAGGAGCCGTGTCACTATTGATACCGACACCTTGAACAATTCTGTCAGTGATATTGAGAGCTCTCAGTGTCAGCAAACCTCGCTGTTGACACTCCCCCAAGGCAGCGGATCCCCGGCGGTGGCCACCCTATAAAAAGACCAATCAGAAAGGCCTGATGGAACTAATTTCATCTGGCCTTTCAGTCCAGCCATCTCTCTCTTTCTCTGTCTCTCACAGAGTCGTCGGTACCTTTTGCTTTGCAGTCACGTTTCATCTCTATGCATGATTCATTCTGCTCAATAAGCTCCAAAGTAAGCAGATTTGTCCATTCCCTCTCTCACCCGCACTCTCTCCACGCTATTTTTCTTCCTCTTTAAGAAGGCTATTGTGATTCATGCATGGAACCCTTCAGGGCAAATATTCTCCGGACATTTCATGTATAAACATGCTTGACTTTCCATCATAAGAAGAAGGAGGAGGGGAAACAGAGAAAAATATCCACAGAGCTTTCCCAGCGAATAACGTCCACCTCGAATTGAGCGGTTTGGTCAAGTTAGCATCGCATGCCCCAAGTGTGATAAATAGATTAGTCTTCAAATGTAGGGAGCAAATGAGTTTCTGCTCATATTGCATGGGGAGCCGTCACTCTCGCTAATATGTCGGGATTTCGGTGCCAAGCGCGGTAATGGCAGTTGAAAGGATAGCGGCCCCTTTAGCATTAAGACTGAAATAAACAAATTTCTACGCTCTATTAATATATACATCCCTTAACTTGCTTGGAAACCAACCCTCTTAGCCTTCCACCAGATTAGGGGGTTACGAATGCAGTAGCGCTTGAATTAAGCGAGACGTACACAAAGAAAAACCCTTAGGAGGAATAAAATGCCAGGGTATTAGTATTGAAATTTGCCATAACTTCTCTGAATATGCATTTTACGGTCTCGGCAGGGGTTGGAATAGGGTTCGGTTTGAAAACAACGACTGAAGTTGTGTTTGTTTGTCAGGTAATAGGAGATCAATATCATTACAAGGATAGTTTACTTGAAAATGAACATTTGCTGTTAATTTACTTACCCTCAGGCCATCCAAAATATAGGTGACTTTTGTTTTCTTCAGTAGAACAGTAAAGATGATATTTTTTTTGCTGAAACCGTGGTCCTTGGTGATTCATAAAATCTGTCTTTGAGAATAAAAAAAAGGAACACAAAATTAATACCCGTGGCTCCTGACAATATATTGAGGTCTTATGAAGCAAAACGACCGGTCTGTGCAAGAAACTGAACATTATTTACAACATTATTACCTGTAATCTGTAGCCTCAGGCAAACAGGGAAATCTGATTCTTTTCTGTGAACTGGTTCTTTAGGACAGTTTGTTTCAATGAAATGGTTCAATTCACTAGTTTGTTTACGTAATCACAATGATGTAACGTATATGCAATTATATTATTAAAGCACCCAATAATGATGTGAAATGCGGATGTTTTACAGTCTAAAGCATGTAAAGTGAATAAACTCTTGGAGGAACTGGAGCGCTGAATCAGTTCATTCATCATAGGATCAGATACGCCTCTATTTTGGCTCGTTTTGAGTAGGAGTGATTGTCAGGCATCTGAAAGTGAGTTTTCATTGAGTAACTTGTAGATCTGTGCTGCTCGAGCCGCAAACTGTTTTAGACCGTTCAGTTGGATTTGGTGAACTGGTTCAAAAGAATGATTCATTTGTGAAACGGACATCATTCCTGTTTGCCTGAGGCTCTGGATTACAGGTGATAATGTTTCTTGCACAGACTGATTGTTTCGCTTCATAAGATGTCAATATATCGTCAGAGAGCCACGGGTATTAATGTTGTGCTCCTTTATATGCTGTTTTTAATTATCAAAAAATGGGCAGCCGCTGATTTGCATTTTCTGAATAACCAAGGACCACGGTTTCAGCAAAAAAAAAAAAAAAAACTCTTTACTGTTCTACTTAAGAAAAAAAATCACCTACATCTTGGATGGCCTGTGGGTGAGTAAATTAGCAGGATATTTTCATTTTTGTGTGGGCTATCTATTTAACTTGCTTGGAAACCAACCCTCTTAGCCTTCCACCAGATTAAGCTATACATATACAAAGAAAAAACTCTTAGGAGGAATAAAATGCCAGGGTATTAGCATTCAACATTGCCATAAAGTCTCTGAATATGCATTTAACGGTCTCGGCAGGGATGGAATAGAGTTGAATTTGAAAACAACGACTGAAGTTGTGTTTATTTGTCAGGCGGGAATGCAGTGCAGATCAATATCAATAATAAATTGAACATGCACATGCACACACTTCTCAATTATAAGACAAACTCATTAGTGCAATTGACAACCCTATATAGTGTGAACCCAACCCCTCCACTTAAAACTGCCTCACTAAGCTACTTCAATTATTTTTCATTTCTCAGGCCGACAGCAATATTTATTACCTTTGATGATGTTCGGCGCATTGTGCCGGAATATACTGTACATATGGAAAGGGGGATTGGGGAATTTTGATTAAAATTGATTTTCTACCCCCTGGGAAGTGAAAAGTCAAATACTTGCACATTTATGAAAAATATTTAGTCTGTTGACATTTGAGGGCCGCTTGATAGGTAATTAAATCCCCTTTTACCTGAGACAAGGTGACAGGTAGTGCTTTCATTTAGCTTCAACACGTGGAGTCCTTAAAGGTAATGGGCGTTTTCTACCAGCTGTTGGTTTTTATGGCCGCTCTTATCATATTTAGCCTGTCTGCAGTCCACAGGGAAAGGACAGAATTGTTTTTGTCAGCACTTATAGTCACTACCAACAGCCTCCGACAGCACATGACATTAACTCAAGTTATACTGTTTGAATGGCTCATGTTTCTCTTTGGTTCAGCTGATATACATCATTTATAAATGTTTGGGAATGCTAGAGTTACATAACAAAAATGCCTCCCAAAAGTGTTGCCCAAAAGTAGTGAAGATTTGTTCTTCTAGTTGAGGCTTTTTTAATCCTAAAGGTGAAGTGTTTTTTTTTTTTTTGCCAGTTTTTCTCTGCCTGTCTTTGGAAACCCATGTGAATTTTTCCCTAGTTCACTCATCTATTTCATTCCTTACAGCATCTGCCATTGTTCTATCCAATGAGGTTTATAATACCTGTAGATAGCGTTTCCATTCATCTCAATGGAAGTTGCTTGCTGGCGCAGAACTCCATCATCCTTTTTACCTAAAGGCACTCAAATACTACATATTTTGCCCTGGATTCCTCGTATTTTTCTTTGTTCTATCCTATGAGGTTTATAATACCTGGAGAAAGCTAAGCATTCTGATTAATCTCAATGGAAGTTGCTTGGCTGGCGCAGGACTCTGCAGATGTATGTCTCTGTATTTAATTGTTTTTAGGCCTTAAATGCTATGTCACTAATGACAAAGGGGCGGTTTGCACAAATTAAAACTTAGTTTTAGTTTTTTAGGCTAGTTCTAGTGTAAATGGGCACTTATCTTATTTTAGCATCAACAATATGCTATTGATTTTATTTTTTATATTTTATGTTCATATAAAAGTTTAAAGTTTTTTTTATAAATAATTTGTATTTATTTAATATTTAATATGTCTATAGGTTTTATTAAGTTTTACATTTTTTTAGTTTTACTTATTTTAGTACTTTGAGTTAAAGGGGTCATATGATGCTGCTAAAAATAACATTATTTTGTGTATTTGGTGTAATTAAATGTGTTCATGCGGTTTAAAGTAAAAAAAAACCACATTATTTTCCACATACTGTACATTATTGTTTCTCCTCTATGCCCCGCCTTTCTGAAACGCATCGATTTTTACTGAAAAAGCGAGGTGTGCTGTGATTGGACAGCTATCCAGTGCATTGTGATTGGCCGAATACCTCAAGTGTGTGACGGAAATGTTACGCCCCTCACCATACTGTTGATGCCATGTCCCGGCCGGAGCGACGAGACAAAAACATTAAAACTCATTACAAACGAGGAAACAGCGTCACACACCGCGGCCTACAGTGAGCAGAGGCTGGGGACTAGCGTGAGGAACGGCGGGAGGGTTAGAGTGAGCAGAGGCGCGGGTTTGAGAACGGCGCGGCCGGCGATTTCGACGAAGGAGCGTCCGGAAGGACATGTGACGACTCCGGGCTGGACTCCGCTTTGTCCACGGTGAAAGCCGATCCGCTTTGTCCATGGTGAAAGTTGATGTATTCCCTCAGCGACCAGCACGGATCAGCTACAGACATGACGAAGTGGATATCGTCCTATTTTGGAAGACCAAACAAAGTAGTTTCGCTTTCACAACGAAACACACAGCGCCTTCACGACATGGCTGCAGCGTCAACAATACTACAGCGAGAATAAAAGGTACGCCTTCTTTCTTTGCGTGAACATTTGGGCGGCGTTATGCAAATCTTCCCACATAGTGACGTAGGTATGTTGGGGCGTGTTAGAACGAACCATTTTAGGTAGGTGTGGCTGACTCTTAACTTTTATAAAGAATATCTCTTTGGATTTGAGACTTTAGTCTTTGCAACTTTACAGATCTTCTTTATGCACCAAGAGCTTGTAACACTCCAAAGAGAAAGGAAAAATTTTAATCGCATCATATGACCCCTTTAAACTAAATGCCTTGGCAACTAGCTGAAATTAAATTAGTTTCACTTTTTTGTTTTATTTTGTTTATTTTATTTAAATTAATGCAAAAAGTTTTTTATGGTTTAATTGATAATGATAACCCTGATGGGGACTAGGTTCAAATTTATGCAATACGAAATATTTGAGCAATGCACCTTATGTGTTTTAAGTCTTGAAATATAAATGAAAATTACAAAAAAATTTTCAATAAAAAAGTCAATTTTATGTTTTTACTAGTTTGTTTTACACTGAAAAAAGGTGTAGGATTTACTGAAAATAGCTTCACTCAGAAAATGGTAGTACATTTAGCAAATAAATACAACAAAATGACAAGTAGCACATTGAATTATATGTGAAATCTTTAATCAGAACGAATGAAATAGTATTTTCTTGTAAAACGTACTAAAATCCTTTTATTTACAACTTTGAACAATTTTTTTTTTTTTACTATTAGCATTTATAACTTGAATACATAGTTCAATAATATTTCTAAATATACTTATAATTTTTATTTCATGATGAAGGAAATTGGGAAAGGGTAAGGTGTTTTTACATCCAAAACTTTACATTTTTCACACTTAAATACTGTGGGGGAAGTTTAAATGCAAAGAAAAGGCTGTGAAGGCTGTCAGGGTCAAGGATCAAAGGCCAACCCCCCGGTGAAGGGCTCTTTTTCCCACACCTCCTGCCATATTAGTCTATGGAGGTGTGTCTGTCTGATTAATGATTCAGCTCTGTCCCTTAGACTGGCCACGAAAGCACATACATCTGTCACTCACAACCCGCGGCGTCTCCCTGCCGGCTGGCCACCCGGTACCAAGGGCATCCCCAGATGTTCCCAAGTTCCCGTTGGCGACTCCTAGCAGTCTTGTGCTGACAAATGGCTGCCGTGACATTGTGTATGATTGCCCTTGGCACCTTACTAGGCTACTTAAGTTGCTGTGCATGAAGCTATAGAGATATGGAGGTTGATTATTGTGACATTTTAGGTTAAAATCAAGGTAAAATTCATTTTATTTCTGTAATTTAACATACTGTATGTGAGTGGAACAAGAAAAAATGCATTGCATTTTGCAAAGTGGAAATTAGAGGCTTTTGGAATAATGTGCACCAATGACCCCTTTGAAAAAGAAGTACACTTTAGTGTACTTTTAAAAAGAGCACTACAGAAATAATATACTGCACTTTAAAAGAATATACTTAAGCTTGAAGTTTTAGGAGAACTGCATGTTAGTTGCAATTAAATGAAAATGTGTTATAATTTAAATGCATATTAAATGCAATTAGATGAACTTTAGAGGTTTTTTTTGACCCACTTTAGGACTTATGTACATCTTTATATGTAATTTCAGAATTATTTCTGTTGTCTATGAAATATGGTTAAATGGTACTTCTGAATGTACTGCCATGCAGTTATGGTAAATTAAAATATGCTTTAATGTCATTTAATTTCTGAAACTTGTATGCCATGTATTGAAATATAGTTGTAATTACACATTTGTATGATGAAGTTGCAATTTAGTATATTTAAAATATGAACTTTAAATGTAATATTGAATTGCACACTACAGTTAAAATTATAATCCTTTACATGTGCTTTAGTATGTTAGTCAACACATCAAAATAAGAGTACTTCTTAAAAGCATGACAAAACACAATTATATAAAATGTACTTTATAGTAAAACTTTTAATTTGACATTATTACAAAGTGCATTTTTTGAAAGTGTACTTAAATATTCATGGCCATTGTCACTCCCTCGCATATGGCCTTTCTAACACAAAACATGTCTTACAAAATTGAAATCAATATATTGTTTTCTGTGAATGAGTGAGCAGGATGATTTTCACTTCATTTTGTAGCAAAAACTCTAGCCTACCACATCCAGTTCTCAAAAGTCTTGTGGCCAAATGTTCTGTATGTGTTTCATGGCCTTGTTTCAGTGACTTCAACATTTTAGTTTTTCACTAAGCACACTTAAACGCTGTTTTCTCAAAAACACAAACATGTACATTCATGCTGCTCACATATTATTGTATATTGAATACAGTGTAATCAGACTTTATTTTCTTTTTGCAATGGGAAACACCAAGTCAAAAAACAAAGCAAACAAACAAACAAAGAAAAAAGTAATCAAATTCAGCGGAGGTGTTGGTTTATAAATGAGGTTTGCGCCAAGCGTCATAACGTTATTTAGATTCCTGTGTATTGAGACCTTGTTCCGGCTCCCAACAGCACTGTGACAGAATCAGACGTGAATATAAGCTGATGTAGGGAAATTGGCTTGTTATGTACTGATGCTTTGGAGACCTGCGTGCGTGGGGAACAGAGTGGGAAAAAATGAAATCTGTGGTGCAGACTGATGTTTTAATTACTTAAATTGGAATGATAACAACGTTCCTCTCTCGGAATGATGCAAATTAATAGGGTGAGAGAAGAGTCGGCCCTCTCCAGAGCGCGGCTCATTTCCGAGCATGTGCCGAGATGTTTGGGATTCTCCCTCCTCTCTGGATTCAGTCTCAGCAGTGAGGAAAACAGCCTTCAGACTGCATCATATTTTGGTGTTTGCCACCACAATGTTATAACCAACATTAGCTATTAAAAAATAAGCATAAGCATTGATGGGATTCATACAATGAGGCTTGAATATTGTAATTTCCACATCCATCTCATTTGCATTTGATCAGTTTTTGTCTGATGTAATTGCTGCTTGGAATAATTGAATCGTATTTGCAACATTGTTTTTTAAATTGATTGCTAAAGAGTTTAGAATTGTTTGTATGTAACATGCATGCTATTGTAACATGCAATAAATTCAGATCTTCAAGATAAAAATTGTTGCTGTAAATATGTCCCTCTTAACCTGCATTGACAGCCTGCACCTGACCAAAAAAAAAATAAAAAAAAAATAATTATTTACACGTCTTTATGCCTTTTTTAAATCCTTATGCTGTTGTTTGTACTTTGTAAACACAAAAGAAGATGTTTTGAAGAATGTTCATGCAGCTCTTTTTTCACACAGCAGTTCATAACAGCTGTCAATAAGATTTCACGATTCAATTTCGATTCACAAGATTTCGATTCAGTTTGATTCAGGTTCATTTGGTTATATTTCAGATGGATTGTCTGTATGATAAATTGTATTTTAATCATGATCACAATTTCTTTAGATTAATTAAGCATAATTGTCTGTGATATTTGCACTCTGAAAACCATGTATGTATGTATGAATGTATGTATTTATTTATTTGTTTTTTCATTTTATTTTGGATTAATTACAAGCTTCCAAAAGCTTGTATGAACGTGGTTGC
Organism: Sinocyclocheilus anshuiensis; assembly: GCF_001515605.1. Taxonomy (NCBI): domain Eukaryota; kingdom Metazoa; phylum Chordata; class Actinopteri; order Cypriniformes; family Cyprinidae; genus Sinocyclocheilus; species Sinocyclocheilus anshuiensis. The sequence goes on along the minus strand of NW_015546067.1, from coordinate 224,554 downwards.
CAGATGTCAAGATTTTAAATCCTCCAGTAGTTTTCTCTTAAATGGATAGATTTTTTGACTAATATTTTACTCAATCTTCTCAACCTGGCGACAATGCGCATGCATTCTCTCTACAGAAAGAAAAAAAGCGATCATGATCTGAAAATACTTGCCAGCTTCGGCTGGATCTTAGGAACCCTTACCAAAAAGTAGTATACTTCAAGTTTATTTTATTAAGTATACTTAAGTAAAGTTCAAGTATATTTTTAAGTATACTTCATGAAGTAAGTATACAAATATCAGTGTACTAGTAGTATACTTGTAAGTGTACTATTTCAATACTCCTTGGGACTAAATTGGCCCATTTTCTAGTATATAAAATTATACTTTTAAGTATACTTTAAGTATAACAGTAGTAAACTTTGAGTACACAACTAGTTTACGTCTATGTTTTTAGTTTGTACTGCAACTATACTAAAAGTGAATTTATAGGTATATAATAGTTTAAATGATAGTTTACTAATTAAATACTTGTAGCGTACAGAAGATGTGTAATAGCGCCCCCTACCATGTCACAATGAAAACACGGATTCTCGGAGCACAAGTATAGCTCAAATATATTTAGACTTTTTCTAAGTATAAGTCAAGTAAAAGTATAAGTGTCATTTTAAGTATATTTCTGAGAAGTACATAAAAAGTAGGCTGAAAGTATATTTTCATATTTTTTAGCTTAAAAGAAGTATACTAATAGCACACTTGAATAAACGTATTTTTCGTAAGGGAATCTCTACGGCGGAATCTCTATTTTGCTCAAATGAAAGTATACAGTAATACATTTCTAAAATGACAATAATCATGATTACATTTTTGAGCAAAGTTTAACCAATCAGTTTAACCATTGTCGTGCAGCTTTAATTGTGCATTTTGCTTGCATATGAAATTAATTTTATCTCCACGAAAGCTGCAAATTATACAGTGAAGTGTTTCAGACTTAGGGGGTGTTTACATGCCACCGTTTTCTGCTAAAACAGAAACTTTAGAATTTGTGAAAATTATGTTGCATGCACATGTGTATCAGTTCAGTCTATAGGAATGCGTATGTGCACAGACGCATAATGTTTAAAAAAAAAAAATGACATCGCCAACTACTGGCCTGGCATGAATAATACAGTGTTTTTAGTATTTTCTCGCAGATCCGTGTGAACGGGGATTATTTTGAGCTAGAATGTGCAGCCTGATATAAACTTTCACTTTAGAGAGAATATATGGATTTAGTGCATGTTATCATTTCTTCATAATTTCTCTTTTTGTATTCTATGGAAAATATACCAGCATATGGATTTGGAATGAGATGAGGGTGATTCATTTTTGGTAAATTATTCCTCAAATCTCTTCACTGAGTGTCACACCTCATTGAACCCCACAAATGTAATCATTGAAACGGATCACATTTGAAATCATGCAAGAAAAATCGGATCTAAATTAGAATCAGCTCCAATCATAGATGTGGAAGAGCCACAGATCCGACTTCAGCTCCTTCCTGTTTCTATAAAACAAGTCTTTGTGCTACAATCTTGGATTACACTGTCAGTCAATCCTTTGCTTTTTGGCACCATGATCCAAAAATGAGAGAAAGTTTGTTTGGATGGCTTGTTTTTAACAAGTGCAGTCAGCTGAGTTGGAGTCAGAGCCAAAGTGACAGGATGCTGAAACTGCTATAAAGAAAACCTCGCAGCAGCCCTTTCACAGCCACTTGAAAATAACTTTAAACTATGATGCAAAGTATACTGAGAGCCACTGCCAGGAAACAGTGGCAGACATGCATATCAAGTCAACAGTCACTTTCTTCCCCAGACATCAGCTCTCCTCCAATGAAATGGCAGAGACTCAAACTCAGAACATACTGTGATGTGCCAGACGCCACTACAGAAAAAAGATGATAAAGTTCTCAAAGCTAAAAACAGACCTCATTTTGTGTTCCCATAAAACTCTGAAAGAAATATTATGAAGGCTTATTTTATAAATATATGTACATGTATATGTATATGCAGCCTACGCTACCTGTCAAATGGTTGGAATAGAGTTGGAATAGAGTTTTTTTTTATGTGTTTGAAGTATCTTATGCTCACCAAGGCCACATTTATTTGATCAAAATAACAGTAAAAATGTGACATTGTGAAATATCACTGCAATTTAAAAGAACTGTTTTCTGTTGTAATATATTTTAATATGTAACATATTCCTGTGATTCAAAGCAGAATTTTCAGCATCATTACTCCAGTCTTCAGCGTCACATGATCCTTCAGAAATCATTCTAATATGCTGATTTGCTGCTTAATAATTATCAGTTATTATTGGTGCTCAATTATTAATAATGGTTCTTATTATTATAAATATTGATAATTTATGTCGAAATCGTGATACATTTCTTTCAGGATTCTTTGATGAATAGAAAGTTAAAAAGAACAGCATTTAGATTAAATAGAAATCTTTTGTTTACTGTCACTTTGGATCAATTTCATGCATCCTTGCTGGAAAAATATTAGTATTTGAATTATTTTTACTTACCACAAACTTTTGAATGGTAGTGTTTCCACAAAAAAAATTAAGCAGCAAAAATTGGTTTCAACATTGACAATAACAAGAAATGTTTCTTGAGCAGCAAATCAGCATATTAGAATGATTTCTGAAGGATCACGTGACACTGAAGACTGGAGTAATGATGCTGAAAATTCAGCTTTGATAAATTACATTTTACAATATATTACAATAGAAAACATTTATTTTAAATTGTAATAGTATTTCACAATATTACAATTTTTTACTGCATTTTTGATCAAATAAATGCAGCCTTGGTGAGCATAAGAGACTTTTTTCAAAATCAAAATAAATCTGAATTATTCTAATCTTTTAACCATTAGTGTGCAAAATAATTTGGAATTTTTAGATCTTTAAAAAAAAAAAAAAGATAAATGTAACAGTTATACAATAATAACGTTTGTGATTAAACAATATTACAGTCCCCCTGTTGTAGTGTCAAAATATTTCCAATGAATTTTGAGGAAAACAAAAGAAAAAAAACATTAATACCACCAGGTGCCACTGAAGTCATGCAGTCACATTTGCTCCCAATTGATGATAGTTGAGATTGGTGTCTGTTCTGACTGAACGCAGATGCCGCCTGCCACCGGTGAATAAGATGAGAGCAAGTAACCCCTCTAGACACAACCATCCTATGATATCTAATTGTATGGATTTGGTGTTCCCCTGCCTTCTTGCCCTGTTCCATTAGGAAGTTGTTTGATGGCACCTCTGCTTTTTGAGGTTTAAGCCAAAAGTTGCCCGCAGCTAATTCTGATCCTTGATTTCTAATCTTTAAGCCCTGCAAAAATGGAACTCTCTTGCAATATAACGAGAAATCCAGTGAAATGAAAATCAGTGTAGATGGATTGCATCTCCTGGGTGATGTACAGAACCAACAGACAACCCACTTTGACAGTGCAGGGAACTCTCTAAGGATGCAAGTCATTATGTGAAACCAAGAGTCGGAAATATATTCACTAAGATATGTAAATGTCTAGGCCTTCGTTGCTAGAAGTGGGTTTAGTAATTCTCAATCGTACTATGAGGGACTTTGATTCTCTTTAACAAAATGAAATTGGTACCAAGATGTCACTTTTCAGATGAGGTTTAGCTGATGTTTTAAGGCCACATTTATTTGATCAAAATAACAGTAAAAATGTGACATTGTGAAATATCACTGCAATTTAAAAGAACTGTTTTCTGTTGTAATATATTTTAATATGTAACATATTCCTGTGATTCAAAGCAGAATTTTCAGCATCATTACTCCAGTCTTCAGCGTCACATGATCCTTCAGAAATCATTCTAATATGCTGATTTGCTGCTTAATAATTATCAGTTATTATTGGTGCTCAATTATTAATAATGGTTCTTATTATTATAAATATTGATAATTTATGTCGAAATCGTGATACATTTCTTTCAGGATTCTTTGATGAATAGAAAGTTAAAAAGAACAGCATTTAGATTAAATAGAAATCTTTTGTTTACTGTCACTTTGGATCAATTTCATGCATCCTTGCTGGAAAAATATTAGTATTTGAATTATTTTTACTTACCACAAACTTTTGAATGGTAGTGTTTCCACAAAAAAAATTAAGCAGCAAAAATTGGTTTCAACATTGACAATAACAAGAAATGTTTCTTGAGCAGCAAATCAGCATATTAGAATGATTTCTGAAGGATCACGTGACACTGAAGACTGGAGTAATGATGCTGAAAATTCAGCTTTGATAAATTACATTTTACAATATATTACAATAGAAAACATTTATTTTAAATTGTAATAGTATTTCACAATATTACAATTTTTTACTGCATTTTTGATCAAATAAATGCAGCCTTGGTGAGCATAAGAGACTTTTTTCAAAATCAAAATAAATCTGAATTATTCTAATCTTTTAACCATTAGTGTGCAAAATAATTTGGAATTTTTAGATCTTTAAAAAAAAAAAAAAGATAAATGTAACAGTTATACAATAATAACGTTTGTGATTAAACAATATTACAGTCCCCCTGTTGTAGTGTCAAAATATTTCCAATGAATTTTGAGGAAAACAAAAGAAAAAAAACATTAATACCACCAGGTGCCACTGAAGTCATGCAGTCACATTTGCTCCCAATTGATGATAGTTGAGATTGGTGTCTGTTCTGACTGAACGCAGATGCCGCCTGCCACCGGTGAATAAGATGAGAGCAAGTAACCCCTCTAGACACAACCATCCTATGATATCTAATTGTATGGATTTGGTGTTCCCCTGCCTTCTTGCCCTGTTCCATTAGGAAGTTGTTTGATGGCACCTCTGCTTTTTGAGGTTTAAGCCAAAAGTTGCCCGCAGCTAATTCTGATCCTTGATTTCTAATCTTTAAGCCCTGCAAAAATGGAACTCTCTTGCAATATAACGAGAAATCCAGTGAAATGAAAATCAGTGTAGATGGATTGCATCTCCTGGGTGATGTACAGAACCAACAGACAACCCACTTTGACAGTGCAGGGAACTCTCTAAGGATGCAAGTCATTATGTGAAACCAAGAGTCGGAAATATATTCACTAAGATATGTAAATGTCTAGGCCTTCGTTGCTAGAAGTGGGTTTAGTAATTCTCAATCGTACTATGAGGGACTTTGATTCTCTTTAACAAAATGAAATTGGTACCAAGATGTCACTTTTCAGATGAGGTTTAGCTGATGTTTTTCTCAGGGCAGATTTCATGTACTCATTAGGAACATATGGAAAAAAAAATGTAATAGCTTTAGAGCGTTTCACCCCAAAATGAAAATTCGGTTATCATTTATTAACCCTAATGTTTAGTGTTGTGCATAACGCATTAAAAGTAACACGAGTGACATAATCAGATTACTTTTTTCCCCAAGTAACTTGTAAAGTAATGCATTACTTTTTAATTAGCAAGAAAATATCTGATTTACTTTTTCAAACAAGTTACACCAGTTACTTTGTATTCCTGTTTACTGACTGACAGCTCTTCTGTCCCGTGTTAAGAGAGATCAGGAGTAAGTGCAGAGGCGCTGTGTACGCTGTGTGAGCATGCATTTACTCATCTCACTTGCACAAAAACAGATTCAGTATTCCTAAAAACGAATGAAAAAACAGTGAAATGCAAACTCAAATTATGATGCAAACCTGCAATAATTAAATATGTTAAATAACACAAACATCCTTTATGTATTTAATCCCATTTTATTAACCAATGACTTTGTTGCTGATCTTCGATGATCCAATTCAACAATACTAATAAGCAAAAATCACTTTAGTTAAACATCACATTTGTGTTTCATTTCTTTTTTTATTGCTGAAGAGTGTAGAATTTTCTTCTCTTGCGTCCTATTCTTCAAAAGCTCTCTACTGTACAGATGTGAATTTACATTACCCTCAGCCTGAGGCTTATCCATGTCACTTTTGGTGTAAAAGGACTTTTACAATTGCCAAAAATATAATTTTTTGGATAAAAAAAAACAAGCATTTCCAGCCCTGATGAGAAAAAGTAACTCGAAAGTAGCATAACACATTACTTTCCATAGAAAGTAACTAAGTAACGCAATTAGTTACTTTTTTAGGGAGTAACGCAATATTGTAATGCATTACTTTTAAAAGTAACTTTCCCCAACACTGATCATCTTATTCTGCAGCTCTACTACTTTATTTTTTATATGGCTTCGGAAGACTTAAAATATAGTGCTAGAGTCATATGAGAAGGAAAAATAGTGAATGTAGTTGAAATTACATTAAAAAATTGACAAGGAATGTAAAAAATAGCAAAACTCCAAAACTTACTTACATACAATTCACTGCAGTTTCAAGCAGAAATGACCACAAATGGCTGTAAAACATCTACAACTTCTATTCATTTTCACACAAATGAAGATTACAGAGGAAAATTATCGATTAATAAAGACTTATTTTTGCATGCTTCCTTGCACCATACTATTTTATGACCTCAATAAACTTTTACCATAGTGCATGATTTGTAAACTAATACATTGTGATGTTTGCGCCACATAACATGACAGTTTTTGACATAGTAAACTTACTCAGTAGCGCACCTGGTACAGCATTGCTTGCAATCCGCAGCACTTGGGTATAAGTCCCGTGAAACACAAGTCACGATATAAGCAAGCTAAAATGCCATGGTTGCCTCAGCAAATACGTTTTCATCTCATGTTTGCTTTTGTTGACACTATCGATTAGGTTTAAGGTCAGTTTATTGTAGGTGCAGGTGTTATTTTCAAATGCAACTGTGTATTGTTCTTTTAGCGCTAATCACCTGACATTTCATTTGTGAACTGCTTCGATACAACAACCAATGTAATAAACCATTGCCAGATTAAAGTTAATCAGTTTCTGATAAAACTGAACACACTTTTAGTGCCACTCACCGGACATTTCCAATGAGCCTGGATTGATTAAATCACCCCAAAACAGAAAATCTCTTCTATACGGTTTTCCCCACATAGTGTAGTTTGTGACCGGCGGTCACCTTTTTTCTCATCAGATTGGGAATGGGCCAGGAAGACCTGGGCCTCGCTTCCTGTAAGACTCTTATCGTCTGTCTCATCAGGGGAGCCAATCACCAAAGGTGCTTTTAAAAGTGTCTTTGTGCCGAGAACAGACTTAGTCCCTCATCAGCGCAGACAGACCCATCCAGGTTCATCAAAATCAGGGATTCTGGGTAGTGAGCACCCCTCTCCCACAGACTCGATAACAACCTGAATTGAGGTACAGGATCAATGCCACAAACCTCACCCTAATTTATTTAATCAACCTGGGGAAGAGAACTAAGGAGACAAAGTACTGCAGGATTTCCTCTTGCAGCCCTCGGATGCTGAGCGAATTGTTTTCAGATCATTCGGTAGTGAAATTTAAAGGCATAGTTCACCCAAAAATGTCTCTTCAATCATTTACCAACTCTCAAGCCGTTCCAAACCGGTATGATTTTCTTTCTTCTGTGGAAGACTAAAGGAGATGTTTAGCAGAATGTTGATGCTGCTCTTTTCCATATAATGAAAGTGAATAGTGAAAATGAATGGTTAACACCAGTAAATGGTTTAAAGGTCCCAAAATTGAAAAAAGTATGATGAAAGTGTATTAAAAGTAGTTAATATGACTTGTGCGCTTTATTCGAAGTCTATTTAAACCACACAATTGTATGGACCACTCTTCTTCTCTCAAATCTCATTTACATTTGGTTTGACATAAGTGATGTATGTCGTAATCGATATTTGCATGTTAAAATCACACAAATGAGATTAAAATGTGTAAAAATCTGCTCCTTACAAAAAGTTACCAATCCCTTGTGAAAAAGCAGTACACTTTAGCATACTTTTAGCATACTTATTACGGAAACAATATACTTTAAAAGAATATACTAATGATCTCAGGCACTTACAGTAAAATGTATTATGGTTTAAATTTATATTAAATGCAATTAGCTGAACTTCAGTGTTATAATATTTTTGTAATTACACATCTCTAATGATGAAGTTGCAATTTAGCATATTTAAAATATATTATCTTTAAATCTAATATAAATAAACCACAGTTTGAATGATAATCAAGTATTTTAATCAAGTGCTTTAGTATGTTAGTCAACACATCAAAATAAGTGTACTTCTTTAAAGCATTTTTTTTTTTAAGTGTACTTAAGTGTGTTAAGAAACAATCATGAAAGTCATGACAATCATGTCAATTAAATGCACTTCTTTTCCTACAAGGGTATGGTTTCAGAAGATATATGTGATATACTACACACACACACACACAGAGTGTTTTGAGCATTGGCATGCCATGAAGGGTTGGTACATGATGAAAAAATTAACATTTTTAATGCGGTTCTATCTCTTTAATGAAACCATTGCTTGTGTTCTTTCCACACTATGGAATGAAGATGAGGAAATTGCATACACTTACAACGCTGAATGCTAACAGTTTATTAATAATCTCATATGTTATTATGGGCTTGTTTTACATGAAGCTGTGATCCACATTCAGACTGCAGGCTCGGTGGATAAATATGAGAGCCGTAATTACAGGGCCATTGTGGAGATGTCAGAACAGTAATTGCTGGAGGGACAGTGGGTGAACGAGAGGCACGTCTCTGGCACATGTTCCTTACGGCGGCGTGGCTAACTATGATTAGATGGAAAAGGCAAGAGGAAGAGGTTATCGCCGTTCCGTTCATATGTCTTATTATGAACAGCCTTGCCTATTTAAAGTGAGATAAGATATGTAGGGAAATTAAGATGTCTTTATACACAGCGTAATTGTCCGGGATTCCAGAACCTCCCTGAGAAGCTGTCATTTACAGATGTTTAGAAACAACATTGGCCATGTTTTATTGAAGCTGGTTACCATCACGGGATGAAAAAATAAAAAAGGTTATTACATTCAGATTTTTTCTTGCAATTTTGAATTTACAGTATATCTCATAATTCTGACTTTTCTGAAAATACTCACAATTGCAGTTTATAAACGCAAAATGAAGAAAAAAGTCAGAATTTTGAGATATAAACTCAACATTGTGAGGAAAAAGTCACAATTACCTGTATTTTTTATTCTGTGGTGAAAAAAATGCAATAACCCTTTTATCCCGTGGCTGAAAAAATGGCCTAGGCTCTTTCTAAATGTAGTCAGTTCTGAAAAAAAAATAGGCAGAATTGAGATATGAACTCAAAATTGTGAGATATAAACTCAGAAGTACTGTATAGAAATGCAGAATAGTGAAAAAAGGCAGAATTGCATGATTTTAACTTGCAATTGTGAGTAAGTCAGGTCTGCGAAACTAAACCTACACAATTGCTATTTGTCACGTTTCGCTACTGTGAGGAGCTCGGAGACGAAGGAGCTCGGAGACGAGGAGTGGAATTCAAACATATAGGTTTTAATCACATCCAGGGAACAAGGAAAACACACGTAGCAAGGGTAGATATATACAAAACAAGGAACAGAGTCTGACATTACTCCCCCCTCCCTGGAAGGTGGGCGCCCTGGAGGCTGGTGCAGGACTGGGACACGGGGAATCAGACAGCCTTCTTCTCCTTAGATTCCCCTTTAGATTTGGGGTGAAAGGCGTGGTCGGCGGGCTTGACTGAGGAACCGCAGGCGGGCTGGAGAGTGCCACGGCTGGCGGGCTTGTGAATGCGGCGGCTGGCAGGCTTTGCTTCGGAACGGCGGGCGGGCTGGAGAGTGCCACGGCCAGTGGGCTTGACAGCAGAGATTCCGGCGGGCTTGAGCGAGCGGCGGCCCGCGATCTTGACTTTGGAGTGGCCGGCGGGCTGTAGAGAGCCACTGCCGGTGGGCGGAATTCAAACATATAGGTTTTAATCACATCCAGGGAACAAGGAAAACACACGTAGCAAGGGTAGATATATACAAAACAAGGAACAGAGTCTGACATTACTCCCCCCTCCCTGGAAGGTGGGCGCCCTGGAGGCTGGTGCAGGACTGGGACACGGGGAATACCTCCATGGCGGAGCAGGCCGACTAGGAAGCCATGCCGGAGCAGGCAGTTCAGGAGGCCATGACGGAGCATACAGTTCAGGAGGCCATGGCGGAGCATACAGTTCAGGAGGCCATGGTGGAACAGGGAGCTCGGGGAGCCGTGGCGGAGCATACAGTTCAGGAGGCCATGGCGAAACAGGGAGCTCGGGGAGCCCGCGAGCTCTGGGGCTGGAGCCGACACTGGAGTGAGCTCTGGGGCTGGAGCCGACACTGGAGCTGACTCAGGGACTAGGATGAGGGCTGAGAACGGTCTTTTCCTCCTCATCCTCCTCCTTTGGTTAAGGGTGAATGGCGCGGCCGGCGGGCTTGACTTCGGAATGGCTGGCGGGCTGGAGAGAGCCGCGGCCGGCGGGCTTGACAGCAGAGATTCCGGCAGGCTTGAGCGAGCGGCGGCCCGTGAACTTGACTTTGGAGTGGCCGGCAGGCTTGACTGAGGAAAGGCCGGCGGGCTGGAGAGAGCCGCGGCCGGCGGGCTTGACGGTGGGCTGGTTCTGGCTCGGGCCCGGACACTCCCCATGGGGCGATGGTAATTGGCCCCGAGCCAGAACAGAGAATTGATGGTGACGTCATCCAATGCCGTCGCCGCGGCGAGCCCATAGAATTCCCAGGCATACTCAAAGAAGGTGAGATCTCTGCGGGCTAAGGCGGATAAACGAGTGGCGATTTCCATGATCGAGGGGGTGGGGAGGAACAAGAAGACAAAAGACTTTCAAAAACGGAAACAAAACGGGGAGAAGGGGCGCTGCTTACTTTCTGTTTAGGTTCGGAATTCTGTCACGTTTTGCTACTGTGAGGAGCTCGGAGACGAGGAGTGGAATTCAAACATATAGGTTTTAATCACATCCAGGGAACAAGGAAAACAGACGTAGCAAGGGTAGACATATACAAAACACGGAACAGAGTCTGATACTATTGAAATATAGCCCAATCGTGTGTTTTTTTCTGTGGTTTTCCTCTCTGTTTGGGGTTCCCCTCCTTTGAAATAGAGTTTCGAGTTTGTTGCTTTAACCCACGGACTAAAAAACAATCCATGGCAACAGAGTAAAAGTAGCCTGATTCCACAGGAAAACCACGGACTTCGCAATTACCCTTTTTATTTTTTTATTCCATGGCTGAAACGGGCTTCCATAATTTTGACTTTCTTTGTACAGTCATTTCGTATCCATGCATCAGAAATCGAACTTTACAGGAGATACTTGCAATACTCCATAACCTTGGGATAATATATCTATTTCAGTATTTCTATTGTATAGAAGGGGTAAATTGTGTTGGGTTACTGTTCCCCAAAATTGCTTCACTTTCTTACATGGATTGGTATTTGTTAAAGCAGTGAACGAACAGGACCCGGGGCAGTCATGGTGTGTTAGTTTCCACTGGAGAACCCTATTTTATGAGCACATGTGACTCCGCGAGGCACGGCGTAATAGAATAGAAAATTGAGAGTATGACTTTAAACGAATGTGCACTTTTTTTTTTTCATGGAGCGAAGATTGAATGTGAAAATTGCCTGTCATAATGTCATCAGACATTGTGAGGGGAATATGAGGATAATCAGTGCCTAATCAGCACTGTGCAGTGGACTGTGATAGTTTAGGCTCCATCGCTATTCTGTTTGCTGCTTTCTCCTCAGCTGATGATTGCACTGGACAACCTAAATCACATCCATTTATGCCTGAATGCTTAACATATAGCTAGCCTTGCCTTATATATCTTATTATATCTTGATATTTGAAACTGATGTGCGTTAAATCAATTAAACAATAAGGGAGTCACCATTACTTAAATTTGAATTATGAAATGCTAATGCGACACCATTCATATCAGCACAATACAAGTTTGTGGTGATCTAATTGTGAGTCAGTAAAGGCTGAATGAAGATCTCAAAGTAACCGCAAGAGTAAGCCGTCAAAATATCTATGCAGAGCAGCTCTTGTGAAAAGCACTGACTTTAATCAAAAGAGCCACACAATTGGCTACTGTTAGCTTAGCGTGAAATCTAGCCCACGTTAGCAGAGTTTTATGAAGTTTCCGCTGTATCAGCTGTCGAATCTTTTTGAGTTTGTGCAAATCAGTTTTTTTATGTTAATTTGATTTGAATTTTGTTAGCATCAGCTATTTTAAAATGTACGTTTACATTATTTGTTTACGAGGCCTTGTGAAAAAGAAGTGTGCTATGAATAAATGAAATAATGAAATATAAGACCATTTAAGTGTTCCTGAAGAGAGACACTTGAGTACACTTTTAAAAATGCACTTTATAATAATGTAAAATTATTGTATAAGTTAATAAGTAATGTGTATATATAAGTTAATGTATTTTAAGTGTTCTAAATTGCAGCTTCATCTTGACAAATATGTACTTACAAATATATTGAAATAAATGAAATATAAGTTTCAGTAGAATCGGCATTAAAGGGGTCATATGATGCGATTTCAAGTTCACTGGGTCAGCTGGCCAATCAGAGCAGACTGCGCTTGTCGGAAGGAGGGACTTTGTAGAAAACGAAGCGTTTGAGAGAGGCGGGGCATAGAGGACCTACAATAATGTACAGTATTTGAAAAATAATGTGTTTTTTGAACATTAAAGCATGTCAACATATTCTGTTACACCAAATACACAAAATAATGATCTTTAAAAAAGCATCATATGACCCCTTTAAAGTGTGGGTCAAAAACAATCTAAATTTCAACTAAATTTAAACTATAGTACATTATAATATATTTTAATTGGATTGCAGTTAACATGCATTCATTACATTTATTACATACATTTATTTCACACTTAAGTATATATACTGTATTTAAAGTATATTATTTCTGCAATTAGTGTATTTCTTTTTCACCAGTGTTTTACTTAATGCACTTAATTAATTTAATTTGTTGAATTATTATAATTCAGTTTTTTATATTTTAAATACTATTCAAATATTTTATATTGAGCTATTTTATTCGTAATAAATTACTTTTACTGCCTTTTATTTTTGTAGCGGTAATATCAGTTCTCTAATATTTATTTTTCTGGTACATTTTTGCCATGTCTACTTATTATATTGCATGTTTCAGGGGCTTATTTTGAGTATACTGTCTCCTTCCCAAAGCACAAATAACTGAGGTTTCTGTATATGTTAGACCAGGTTGCTTTTTTGTGATATCTGGCAACCCTTCACTGAGGGCTTTAATGAAGATAACATGGTTGTGTGAAGAAAGAGTTCAGAAGACAATGGAAGGAGAGCAGCACATATGCAGACTGAAGAGCAGTTATTGTTAATGTGATTGGTTGGGTGCTATTTAATAATGTATTTTGAATTACACACACCTTGTAACTGTGTTATTACACTCTCAGAAAAAATGTACAAAAGCATACCTTTTCAAAAGCATAATGGTACCTTAAAGGTACATATTAGTACCTAAAGTGTACTGTACATATTAGTACCCAGAAGGGTAAAAAAAATAAATAAAAAATTCCCCAAAATATATTTGCTAAAATATGTTTCAAAATATATTCTCTATCATTATATTTTTTGACAATTTTTTATTTATTTAAAAAATACAAATACCGTGTATTTTTAAAATCATTTAAAAAAAATATTTTGCACTCCATATATTTCACTCCAAGAACACACATTCATGTATCTCACATTTGACGAAAAAACGTATTTATCTATAACACTTGTGTGAACATATAACACATTTGAATAAAAATCATACAAATCAGCTAGGAAAATAATTTACAATATTTAAAATAAATAAATAAAAACAAGTAAATACAATATGGCCTATATAAAAAAATAAGCATTATTTAATAATTGTAAATAGTAGGCTATTCCATCCACATCTGCATTTGGCTTAAATGTAGTAGGCTACTGTCTGTAAGATTGGAAATGTATTTTTTTGCCCCTGAAATATATTTTGAAGTATATTTTGGTTTATGAAGGTTGATATATGTCATTGAGCTTCACTGATTTCAATTTAAAGTTAGCATATATTCAAAATATATTCTGGCCAGAAAAAAAAAAAATATATATATATTTTCATATGGGGTGCTTTGCTTTAGTTAGTAAAATACTGTTAAATTAAAAGTTGGTAACAGTTTAGTTTAAGGACCAATTCTCACTATTAGCTAGTTGGTTATTAGCATGCATATTTTTGCATAGAATGTTGGCTGTTTATTAGTACTCATAAAGCAACTATTAATGCCTTATTCTGTATGACCATATTGTAGATCCCTTAATCCACCACATACCTACTACCTTAGGGACTATTAATAAGCAGTTAATTGGGAGTTTATTGTGTCAAAAGACATAGTTGATAGTTAATTAATACTGAGAATTAGTCCCCAAATTAAAGTGTGACCAAGACATCCTTGGGTTATTATGACCGTTTAGGTAAGTGATATATGTGTGAATGTGTGCTGTTTAGAAGCTGGCTGGGGAAATATTTTTCTAAACTAAAGTGTGTGAAGCTCTTGAATGTGCATTCAGAGTCAGTGTGTGCAGCAAGATGCTCTGAAGTCGTTTTGAAATATCTCCTCATTGTTCCAGAAGTCTCAGTCACATTTTTCTTTGTGTTCGTCTGTGTCCCGTCTGCTGGCTCACTCCAACACTTGGCTCTATTTTTTGCCAGCCAACTTATTACCGGAGACACAGGTAGCAGCTCTTCACAAACATAATATTTTCACACACGGGTGACAATAATTGTGATCTCCACAAAGCATGGACGCCTTGTCGTGTTTGCAGGATGGCGTCCTCCTTGTCTCCTGCGAGGTGGAAGAAAGCCCGTGTTTGTGCTGCTGAAGATGAAGGCAGCGTCTCTGTCACGGCAAACTAAACATTTTTGATTGCATTTCTTTAAAAGGCGCTTTTTGATCGGCTTGTTTTGAACAGATGTGCCGTTCCAAACAGATAAGAAACAACCTTGTGCCTCGTGCAAATGTGATGTCTGCGCCTTTCTGTTTCCCCTCAAGTCTGTTGGTTTTGATGTCAGAGACCTTAAAATTAAATTAAGAAAATTTAGCTATTCTTTCTTTAAAGAGTAATATAGGGGGGTCAGAGCAGGTTTCATTGTTGTGTGAGTCTGTTAAACCTATTAAATCATTGAAATATAGCGGTCAAATGTATCTTATATGCGAGTGTTATAAAGTTTCTCATATGTTTTAATAATGATTAATTTTTACACTTTATTATTTATAATATTTGTTGGAAAAATATGTATCTACACAGAAATTGTCTTTCAAAAATAAAACTTAGGAAATATTTACTATAGTACACTGTAAAAAAAAAAAAAAAATGCAAAAATTATTGGAGCAGGTTTTTGTAGTGTGTTTTACAACTATGCTATTTCACTCTTTCTACTTCAAAGTTTCACATTTAATTCAATGTGTTACTTGCTGCTTCTTTGTAATTACTTGTGAAATTTACTAGCAATTTCTGAGTGAAAATTTCAAAGTAAATCCTAAATTTAATTTTCGTAAATTGAAATAAAGCTGATATAAAATATGAATATTACATTTAACAATTTTACCTGAAATAAAAAAGTAAAGTAACTGAAATAAAATAAAGCTAAATATTTATAATAATTTATATTCAATAATATATGAATGCATATTAGATATATCAAGTAATAAATTAAAATAATTAATTTAAATATTTTATTAAGATAGTATATAAGTAATACTAAAATAACACTAAATGAAAGCTAAATATTTATAATACATTATATTAAATAATATATTAATACATAGTAAATATATTAGGTAATAAAATAAAGAAATATAAAGAATAAAAATTATAAAAGCACAACAAAATTACTTTTAAATAGGGATGCACCGATACCACTTTTTCCAGTACTTGCCCGATACGATACTTTTATTTTTGGTACTTGCCGATACCGAGTACCGATACCAATATTTTTATTGC
>NW_015546067.1:208306-208545 GCF_001515605.1 Sinocyclocheilus anshuiensis | reverse complement strand
CACAGTTTATTCGCTATAGTTTAGAAAATGGTAATAAAATATGACAAGAACTCAGAAATATGACAAGAACTCTCTCTCTCTCTTCGTCCCTCCCTACTATTAAGTAACTTGTGCATTGTTTTACTTACTTCTTTTTGACATATCCGACTGAACTACAAACTTTCCAGTGATGTCTGTGAGAAAGGGATATTCACTCGACAAGCTCGCGCATCTGCGCCGCCGCGCGCTCAATCCACTCA
>NW_015546067.1:195080-208133 GCF_001515605.1 Sinocyclocheilus anshuiensis | reverse complement strand
TAAACATATTAATGAATAAATTAAAGAAATGACAAAAGGCCAACAAAATTCCTGAAACTTAAATTAAAATTTTTAATGAAAACTAAAAATATTAAAATAAAAAGCTAATTGTAAGTGTTAATAAATATTAAGATAGTATATAAGTAATACTAAAATAACACTAAATTATTTTATATTCATTGCATACATATACTTCGTAGACATCTTTAATCTCTAATAACTCCATTCTGCTGTCTGTTGTCGGTGTTTCTTTATCTGAATATGGCACTTATCACATGCTGTGTGGTATCGGTGTTTGGTATCGGGGCATTTTAACGAGTACGAGTATGAGTACGAGTACAGGAGCTCAGTATCGGGCCCAATACCGATACCAGTATCGGTATCGGTGCATCCCTACTTTTAAATTAAGCAAATTTGAAAAGTTAATAAATATGATAGTATATAAATAATACTAGAATAACACTGCATTTATTGTACCAGGAGATAGGCCTGCTTTAGTGGCTCAAAACCACATTAAAGCCACATTAATTCAAAATCTAATTTAATCCTGGAAATTAACAGAACGTTTTAGGGTTTTTAATATTTGAAAACGAATAAACATTATGACAATATATTCTGCTCGATTTCTAGGTCACCAATCAGGGGTGCGTTTCCCAAAAACATCGTTACCTAACTATGGTCGTTAGTTCCATTGAACTCTATTGGTAACAACGGAACTTACAACCATAGTTGCTTTTGGGAAACGCACCCCAGATCAGTAAATTACTGACTTTGATCGTGTGACTCTTTGTACGGACTTCCACTGCAGCACAAGATGCTTTACGGATCTTTCTCTAATCATGTTCGAGAACAATTTGTTGTGCCCGTTAAAAGTCCATTTTGTAATTATGCTTTTTGCTGCCGGTAAATGCTTTATTCACTGTCAAGTACAATCTGTTCTGAGGAACG
Source organism: Sinocyclocheilus anshuiensis (assembly GCF_001515605.1). NCBI lineage: Eukaryota > Metazoa > Chordata > Actinopteri > Cypriniformes > Cyprinidae > Sinocyclocheilus > Sinocyclocheilus anshuiensis. The sequence continues at coordinate 207,185 of NW_015546067.1, read as the reverse complement.
AGTGCCACTGCTGAGAGAGACTGGAAAACAAACTAAGAAATTGGCAAATCATGTCGGGGCTTCATGTTGACATGTCTGTTTGTATTACTTGTTCTGCTGGTTCCTCTGTCTGTCTTCGGTCTCACAGTGCAGACAGATGTTTTATTCATATGAAGACGGGCTCTGCGTTGTTGGATAAATTGGCCGTCTTATGAAAGACTGCCAGTGAACTTGTCAGGCTGCACAGGGAATTTCCAAACCCAGCTACCCACATTGAGCTAAAGACTGGACAAGCTTCCCGCTGAGAGAACAGAGCGTAACATAAAACATGAAAGCATTTTAATTCTTCAGGATGAAAGCATTTTAGCAGCAGCTTCATTTCAACAAAGGATTTTGTCATGAATGCTGCAATAAAACATTAAAATAGTCAATTAATTATTGGTCTGCATTAAACGTATATCTATAAAAATAAGGTACTGTTTGTAATAATATTACTTGTTTTTCATAAGAGAAGCATAAAACAACGAGGCAGCCATTTCTTCAGAACCCCTTCTCCATGGCTATGACTAAACTACGCCAAATTACTGTTCGACATGCACCCTGAGCTGCATCATAGAAATAAATTGCTATTATCAGTTCAGTTGACCATTTAGAATAGAAACACTATGTGCCTTTATTTTAATGTCTCCTTTACTTTAAGCACTTCTGCACATCTACAAATTTACACTGCAGATACAAAACAGCATTTACATGCTCAGTAGACAGACTCACTGAGCTCTCCAGTGTCCAAAGAGGAGCTGTCGGTTGCTACAAGTAGCTGTTCGAACAGGGAACATGTTACTGGCGGAGGAATTTCATAATGATGAAGAGTCTGTTCAATGGCCTTTCTCTTCAAAAGATTTAAACGTAGAGCAGAAAGAATGAGGAATGGGCGAGCAGCAGGTTTTTGGGTGTCTCTAAGTGAGGATTTGCAGGCTGTTTCTGGATGCTAGTTTGACTGGAGGGCAGGATTATCTGAGAAAGGTCAGACCTGAGGCCAGTAGAACATTACTGTGGGTAGACTATAACATACAGTATTATTAAATGCTTTGGCAAACCAGCTGAGGGAGGTGATTGGTGGATCATACCGAAAGAGCAGGTTTACTGGGTGCCCAACAGATCCTGGTAGGCTAGGCTTAATCTGAGAGATGTTGGAAATCAATAAATGACATTTGACCTGGTTGAGAGTAATCTGTGAGAAACTTTTATCTGTTTTGAGCAAGATTACTGAGAAAGCTTGTTTGTCGAAAAATTGTGATCATTTACTCCCCCTCATGTCATCCCAAACCCACGGGACTTTCGTTCATCTTTGAAATACAAATAAATATATTTTTGTGTGGATTTTCAAATGTCATTCTCTTCGAAGGAAGGAACATGCATAAATGAAATAATAATAATAATAATTTTTTTATTTATAAAATATAGATAAAAGATAAAGATAAGAAGATAAAAAATATAAATTATGCATGCATTTGAATTGCATATTAAAATCCATTTGGATTACACGGTTTTAAAATAAACAAATGTGGTCAGTCAGTTGTTTTTAATACACCAGGATTATATGTGACCCTGGACCACAAAACCAGTCATAAGGGTCAATTTTTCGAAATCTGAAAGCTGAATAAATAAGCTTTCCATTGATGTATGGTTTGTTAGGATAGGACAATATTTGGCTGAGATACAACTATTTGAAGATCTGGAATCTGAGGGTGCAAAAAAATAAAAATATTGAGAAAATCTCCTTTAAAGTTGTCCAAATGAAGTTCTTAGCAATGCATATTACTAATCAAAAATGAAGTTTTAATATATTTACAGTAGGACATTTACAAAATATTTTCATGGAACATGATCTTTACATAATATCCTAATGATTTTTGGCATAAAAGAAAAATCTATAATTTTGACCCATACAATGTATTTTTGGCTATTGCTACAAATATACCCCAGCAACTTAAGACTGCTTTTGTGCTCCAGGGTCACATATATTTAGAATGAAATCTAACATACTTCAACCTCATACATTTGAACTTAAATGGCTTGTTCCACAGCTAGCCGTATTTTAACCATGTACAAATCTCATAAACTCATAAACATAAACTCATTTATGCTGATTCTAAGCAATTTGAATAAATGTATTTTGAGAATATGGTTATTTAAAGAAAACAAATAGATGCAAATAGTTAATAATGAACTATTAAAAGATTTATTTGAGTGCAAAAATCTTACCTGTATCTTATCGGTTTCATTTATGCATGACTAACAAATATGCATCACATTAAATGTATTAGTTTGTTTATGTTAATAAACATCTGATCTATCTATCTATCTATCTATCTATCTATCTATCTATCTATCAATACAACAATGCACTTATTACAAGCACAATGTCTCCTAATCAACCCAAGGGCTTAAGTGCTTTATTCAAAGGCACAGCAATGTCTGTCTGTCTGTCTGTCTGTCTGTCTGTCTATCTAAACACACCAAAAAATACTTAAACTTTAACTAAAATTTAAATGAATAAAAAAATAAAGATAAAAACTGATTCAAAATGTTAGTAAAAACTATAATTGTCACATGTATGTTCCCGTTTAGTTCCTGTCTGCCCTTATTTGGTTTAGTTCCTGTTCTCATTATTAGTTAGTCACCTGTTCCTTCTTAATTTACTCATTAGTCCCTCGTTTGGTTCAGTATTTTAAGCCCTGTGTTCCCTGTGTCAGATTGATGTTCATTTAATGGAATATGTGTGTTGATGCCTATGGATTCTCCTGCCCTTTGTTTTGAAATTATAATTAAAGACTATTTACGTTTACTCCTTCATTGTGTGCGTTTACTACAACCACGTCCCGTGACCGAGTCCGAGACCTAAAAAAACAAAAAGATGAGCTGGGCTGAGGATTTTCTCCTAGATTTCCAGCAGGAGGGATGGTCTTTGGAGCAGTATGTGGAGGAGTTTCTGAGCGTGATACATCTGATGAGTTGGAGCGATTCCATGATTAATGCATGCTTCCGGATGGTACTAAAAGATGATCATTTGTTCCAATTCCTGACTCCTGACGATTGCCGCAGACCCGTAGTGGATTTTATAAATTACATACTAGAGAGAAATGGTTCCTTGTAGGACTATTTACGTTTACTCCTTCATTGTGTGCGTTTACTACAACCACGTCCCGTGACCGAGTCCGAGACCTAAAAAAACAAAAAGATGAGCTGGGCTGAGGATTTTCTCCTAGATTTCCAGCAGGAGGGATGGTCTTTGGAGCAGTATGTGGAGGAGTTTCTGAGCGTGATACATCTGATGAGTTGGAGCGATTCCATGATTAATGCATGCTTCCGGATGGTACTAAAAGATGATCATTTGTTCCAATTCCTGACTCCTGACGATTGCCGCAGACCCGTAGTGGATTTTATAAATTACATACTAGAGAGAAATGGTTCCAAGTTCCTTGTAGATGTGGAGGATCCTCATCCTCCTCCCGTCCGGAAGCATGTGGACACTCCAGCTCACCACAAGCCAGCTCCCTACACATACCACTCCAATGAGTCCGCTCCCTCCTTTCCTCCCGCACTTCCCCGAGTTCTCCAAAGCTCCTCCCTAGTCCTCAGCCCAGGATCGCCGCTGACTCCGCGCTCTTGGACATGGCGCTACCTCCAGGGTTCTCGGCTCCTATCCTCATCCCAGAATCTGCTCCAGAAAGTTCTCCTTCGTCTCCGCTGGTCCCGTCCAGCTCTCCATCGTCTCCTGAGCCTCTTTCGCCTCTGCTGGTCCTGTCCAGCCCTCCTTCGTCTCCTGGGTCCCCCGAGTTAGCCAGCCCCGCTCCTCCAGAGCGCCCTCCGGTGCCCGCTCCTCCAGAGCGCCCTCCAGTGCCCGCTCCTCCAACCTGAACTGCCTGAGCTACCAGCTCTGCCATGGCAACCTGAACTGCCTGCTCCGCCATGGCTCCCTGATCCGCCCTGGAGGCCCTCCTTGTCTCCACCTTGTTCCTGCCCTGCACCAGCCTCCAGAACGCCCGCCCCCCACATGTCACATGTATGTTCCCGTTTAGTTCCTGTCTGCCCTTATTTGGTTATAAAAAAATAAGATATCAAATTTAAGCGTTGCTTGCAAACTTGGTCTTCAAATTATTACAGTTCTTGCAGAAATTGTTATTGCCTGGCAATTGGTTTTCATTTAGTAAAGCGGTTCCAAATACCTCATTTATGTGTAATCAACACACAACCGCCACTGCACCATCAGAAATGCATGCTTAAAATAAATGACTCTTAAGTTGTTACTCATGACCAGTTTGAAATTGGATTTTCTGTTCGGTAGTCTGTGAATGTGTTTGTCTTAAACACATACAGTGTTTGTCTAGGCAGACATTCCATCAGCATTCTCTTTAAAAAATACCTGTTTGATCCCGCATTTTCGTTTTTGTCTTTCATGGAATCCGTCTTTACCTATTTTATGCTGCTACAAGGAATATTAATGTAGCGCCTCTCAAAAAAAGTGGCGTTTCCTCATTGGAGAGGTAACATTGTTAGGAGCCCATATCCAAACAATAGCGCTTTTTTTTTGATGGCCATCGCTGAGTTTGCAACTTATGTGCCTCTCTCTCAGATCAGGATGGGACTGCCGTCCTACTGGATGCTGATGAGAGAAACCAAATCTAATCTTGACACACAATTTCTCCACACATGCGGGATGACAGCTATTATCATGCAGGATAACATTTGTTGTCGCTCGATTACGCTAATGAGAATGCACACGAATATGAACTGCTTAAATGTTATTGAAATTAGGCTTAATTGCTGATGGCACCTCAGGTTAATTTGTATTCCCTTGCCCAAATGTGTGTTTGTGGATGCGGCTGAGAGTTTATTACAGCTCTTATTCAGTTCGAGGGAGTTTGTCCTGGTACACGGCAAGGGTCTGACAGAGGTTGGTGTAGAAATGAAATCTGAGCTTCTTCACAAATAACCATCATCCTTGGACAAGACAGGTCAGAGAATATTTCTGTAGTCGTGGAGGAAGGAGGCTGCTTTCGATTTTGAGGGATGGATGTCGGGAAACAAAGCACAAACAGACAGGAGTTAATTATTGATGCCGACTGCTTTTATTCCCATTGAGTGCTCCATCAAAGATTAATTAATTGATCACAGAGGGGAAAACGCTCTTTGATTCCTTTCAGACAGAACCTGTGAGGGAAGGAAAGAAGAGCTGTTTAGCTGAGAACTGAGAGCACATGAAACCTGCTGAATGCAGGTTTGGGGCGTAACAAAGCAGGGGAGACTGTGGAACAGTCAAATGTACCAGTCAAATTTCTTCAGTCACAAACACTCTACACTCTTAAAAATAAAGGTTGCAATGGGGGTTTTGTAGTGATGCCATAGAAGAACTGCTTTTAGTTGACCGATGAACCTTTCAGTCATCAGTTCTTAAAAGAACAATGTTTTTTCTTAGTCCAAAGAAGTCCAAAGAGCCTTTTTCCACTATAAAGAAACTTTTGTAGAATGGAAAGTTTCCGCACTATTCAAAATAAAGGATCCAGAATGGGGTTTTCACAGTGAATCCATAGAAGAACCATTTCTGGTTCCCCAAAGAACCTTTCAGTGATCTGTTCTTAATAGAACCATTACTATTATTGTTATTCTTTTTAGTGTGAAGAACATTCTAAAAATTCCATTATAAAGAACCTTTTATGGAATGGAAGTGTTCCATGGATGTTAAAGGTTCTTCATGGACGCATTGTTGCCAATAAAGAATGTTTATTTTAAAGATTGTAGAGTGATGCCATGTATTCAGCAAATGCTCAGTAGAGTTCCTTCTTTTTTTGGTTCTTCTTCCTCGGTCTGAAGCTTCAGTGTCTTTTGAATAAAGTAATATCTATTTTATGTCTAGATTGTTGGTTAAAAGTAACTTTATTTCATACAATTGTAACATAAGTTAGGTGCACGCTGTATGATTTACAATAGTCCTTCATGATTGTTGCTTGCCACACTTGATCCCAGCTATAAGCCATGTCACGCTGTGGGATCTCAGTTGTCGTTAATATCAGACTTTACAACAGTGAAGACTCGTAAAAAACAGACATATGCAAGGACAACCGAGTTTTTCAATCTGTGACATGTTCAGTGATGGGGAGCTGCATTTACATGCCGAATTTAAATGGTTGCTAGCAAACAAAAACTCTAGCATTAATTTTCATGGCTTGTATTGAAATGAAAAATGAACAAAAAAAGACAATGTGTGTGAAACACGTGGTGGTTTGTTATTTTCGCACTAATTGCATCATCAGGTTCTGTGTTCCTAACGGTTTTTGATTTGATGTTTCATCTTAGACGAAGCCTGTGCCTCAAAACTTCTAACATTGGCAGAATTTGATTGGAAGAAAAATGTGATCGCAATGGTCATTAATCGGCTGTCAGTGAACATGTCAAACTTGGTGATCAAAGACTACAGATTTTGGCCTAGGATCAGAGGAATCTTTTAGTAAATTTGTCTAAGACGTCCAGATTGTGGCCAAAATCAAACAGTGTGCACCCGGCTATACACTGTATAATGTTTTTGCCTGTGGGTACGAGTTCAGTGTGCTCACATTTAAAAGTTAAGCTGAGCATTAACGTCATGTAATGGTGATATACAACATCCTCAGTTTGTTTAAATTGAGTATCAGTTTGTTGAGCTACAAAATATAGCTACTTCTATACACCAAAACAAGTCATATTTACAGTACTCATTGAAATTGGTTACTTGAAACATAACACAACTTTTACAACAAAATGCCATTTTTTCCTCTAACAGCGAGGTTTATGATGAAATTATAAAACAATCCCATGAGAAAATATATCTCATTCATCTGCCACCTGATGATGCTATTCCGATAGTATTTTGATAATACTATTATGATACTTTCAAACTCTCTTTAATCAGCCTTTACTCATTATCATATTCTTTTTTTATGCTGCAAAATACATGTCTGCACGTTAACCAGTGCACACAAACAAAGGGAGTGATGGGGAATAAAGGCATGTACTTTATTGTTTTTTCATAGAATTCATGTCTTGAATAGGTTCTGTTTGACACTGCCTTTACATCGGTTGAATTCACAAAACATCAGTGTTGTTGGAGTACATGTATTCAAGTCGAAATTGGCATAATTGACAGCAATCAAAACTTTAAATCAAGACTAGAGGAACCAGAAGAAATGCTCCTTGATTATACCTGAGAAAAGTAAAGGCTGAGCCTTTTTTTTTTGCCGCCTTTCTCTTATTCTTCTGTGGGAATTGTAGACCTTGAAATGAATGCATCAGGTGTGCCAAATGAAAGCTTTGATACACTGGCTTTTATTCAATGACTTTTCTTTTGATGAACATCATGAGACTTTTGTTGTCTTGTACAAAGGTATCAGTGAACCTCTCCTGCTTATGCCGAGTTCACACTGCACGAATTTAGCCCGATTTTTCACTCGCCGAGTCCACTATAAAGAAACTTTTGTAGAATGGAAAGTTTCCGCACTATTAAAAATAAAGGATCCAGAATGGGGTTTTCACAGTGAATCCATAGAAGAACCATTTCTGGTTCCCCAAAGAACCTTTCAGTGATCTGTTCTTAATAGAACCATTACTATTATTGTTATTCTTTTTAGTGTGAAGAACATTCTAAAAATTCCATTATAAAGAACCTTTTATGGAATGGAAGTGTTCCATGGATGTTAAAGGTTCTTCATGGATGCATTAGTGCCAATAAAGAATGTTTATTTTAAAGATTGTATAGTGATGCCATGTATTCAGCAAATGCTCAGTAGAGTTCCTTCTTTTTTTGGTTCTTCTTCCTCGGTCTGAAGCTTCAGTGTCTTTTGAATAAAGTAATATCTATTTTATGTCTAGATTGTTGGTTAAAAGTAACTTTATTTCATACAATTGTAACATAAGTTAGGTGCACGCTGTATGATTTACAATAGTCCTTCATGATTGTTGCTTGCCACACTTGATCCCAGCTATAAGCCATGTCACGCTGTGGGATCTCAGTTGTCGTTAATATCAGACTTTACAACAGTGAAGACTCGTAAAAAACAGACATATGCAAGGACAACCGAGTTTTTCAATCTGTGACATGTTCAGTGATGGGGAGCTGCATTTACATGCCGAATTTAAATGGTTGCTAGCAAACAAAAACTCTAGCATTAATTTTCATGGCTTGTATTGAAATGAAAAATGAACAAAAAAAGACAATGTGTGTGAAACACGTGGTGGCCGACGAGTTTGAAAATCGTGCAGTGTGAACTCGGCATTAGACCTCTCCTGTTTACACATACATACTTTGCATATCATATGATATTGATATTTATTACAATATTAATTTACCATTAATGGTGAAGGAAATTATTTATATATGTGTGTTAGACCTTGAGAAAGAATGAAAGATAAACACAAATTTATCATGAAAAATGGTTTTTAATGTGTTTCTAATTATTATTATTATTGCTTTAAGAATTGCATTTTAGTATACAATAGCAATATATTTCTGTCATAATTTCTTCAAGTTAAACCGATCTTTTATTTTGACAGTTAGTTGTGAAGATCTTTGTTTCAGTGTGTATTTGACAGTAGTTTTTCTCAAATTAAATAGTGAAAAGCTTGTGAAGTAAGTCTCAAAGAAGTTTATGTGTTCATGTCCTCATATATTGAGACAGACATTGAAAACACAGTGAGCATTTCTAATATGCTAACATTATTTATATACAAAACTACGCCATTCTTTCACACAGAGACAGGCAGAATTACTGACAGACTGACACACACACACACACACACACACACACACACACAAATATTCATGAATAATTGTATAAAAATATTCTGCAGAAAAAATTTTCTCACAGTATTTCTGAAAGAATATCTTCTTACTGTTTTGATTGTTGTGTGTTTGGGGCAGGGGGCTGATTTCTATTCTGGCACCAAAAAGTTGTATTGCTGGTTTGGATAGCATTTGCATGAGTTGTAGCTGTGTAATGGCCCAAGTCTCATTCTCCATAACAATAAAACAGGAAATACGGATGAATATAGCACACAGATTCAGATGAGAGGGAGGGAATGGGGAAGAAGAAGAGAAAGTGCTACAATAACACACAATCTGCGAACACAACACTTTTTCTGCCTCACAGGGGCGGCAGCTGTGCTACCTCCCTATTCCCGGGAGATTTTAATGGATTCTCCCTCGCAGGAGGAGGCGACGACTCCTGGGCTTAAACACAGCGCTGGTGGGAGCCGGGCTGTGCTACATTTACACAGAAATTAGCTGCAGAGACATCAAATCATAGAGCAGGACTCTACTTACACAGATTTATTTTTACCTAACTGGATTCAGACCTCTCTTAATTATGCTGGCTAGATGTTTGTGGAAGCTGTTGAGTTTGTTCGCAGCTCAGATATTTTCTGATAGCTGCTCTAAATTTTCCTTGTGGGCCTAAAGGAAATGTTTTCCCAAAAATGAAAATTTGCTGAAGATTTACTCACCCTTAGGCCATCCAAGATGTAGATGAGTTTGTTTCTTCATAAGGTTTGTAGAAATTTAGCTTCACATCACTTGCTCCTCAGTGGATCCTCTGCAGTGAATGGGTGCCGTCAGAATGAGAGCCAATACAGCTGATAAAAACATCACAATAATCCACAAGTAATCCACACCACTCCAGTCCAACAATTAATGTCTTGTGAAGTGAAAAGCAGCGTGTTTGTAAGAAACAAATCCATCATTAAGACGGTTTTTTTTACTTCAAACTGTTACTTTCAAATATTGCTTTCTCCAGTAAAAGTCATCATGTCTGAATCAGGAAAGAAACATGCACAGATCAAATATGTGTGTGGATTTTGATGTGAGAGGACAACAGGGGATGGACTTTTCACTGGAGGAGGTGTTATTATATTATTTTTGGCTGTTTGGACTCATTCTGACGGCACCCATTCACTGCAGAGGATCCATTGGTGAGCAAGTGATGCAATGCTACATTTCTCCAAACCTGTTCCCATGAAGAAACAAACTCATTTACATCTTGGGTGGTGTTTCAAGCTAATTTTCATTTTTGGGTGAACTGTTTCTTTAATTGTTACGAAAATTATGTCATGATTGTCAAACAAACAAAAAAACAAACAAACAAACTGTAAGTAAATAATTTAAGCCTGTAAAACGGATTAACTAACTAACTAACTAACCCAAATAAACAAACAAACAAACAAACAAACAAATAAATACATAAGCAAGCTTCATATTTTATCACAAAATATAATTTCATATTAATAAGCATTTCAGGGGACCTTTAAGTGAACGCAGGCCTTCTGGAGACTCATGCATTATTCACACTGGATTCAATATTCCAGGACTAAATTTGTGTAATTTCATGAAAAATAAAAACAAACCAAGGTCTCTCTTCACGGAAAAGTGCCCAGCAGATTAATAATGTATTTGATGGTCAAAGACAAGAGACAGCTGATCCTGACGGCAGTCTCTGGTCCTGAGATTACAGTAGACCTGATGACCTGCAGTCATGAAAAATTTACATCACTGATATTGAGCTGACTTTATGCTTAATTTAGACTTTATTCAGATTATCTCACCGGCAGCGCTGAGCCTGAGTGAACTGAAAAAAACTCTCATCTATCTATCTATCTATCATCTCTTTTTTCTGTTGTTCTGTCTATTATTTTTCTATTGTTCTATCTATCTTTTTCTATTCTATCATTCTGTCATTCTTTTCATCATTCTGTCTTTCGTTCTCGTTCTAACTTTCTTTCTGTCACTATCTTTCTATCATTCTTTCTATTCTGTCTATTGTTCTGTTTATTTATCATTCTATCGATCTATCTATTGTTTTTTCTATTGTTCTATCATTCTTTCTGTCATTATATCTATCATTCTGGTCCATCTATCTTTCTTTCTATTTATCATTCTATTGATCTATCTATCATTCTTTCTGTCATTCTATTGTTCATTTTTCTGTCTGTTGTTCTCTTTCTATATTGTATCATTCTACCTATCTGTCTATCTGTCTGATAAACTTATTTTATCATAATAATTAGTGCTTCCTTATATGTGCATTTTTTTATTATTCTTTATCATTTATTATATTCTTTTGGAGGTGGTTACAGTTATAATTAAAGGAGTCTGACTCATCCAAACCCCTTGCCATTAATGATCATTTCATGTTTGACACAACAAAGTCATATTCCATATTTTCTAGGGAATATTATACAAGTAATCTGTCCAGTAGAATCAACAGACACCTAACATCTCTGATAATCACTACAGACATTGTGCATGAGTCTGTAGTAGTGATGAACCTGACACTCTTCATACATTCATCCGTCAGCGTGTGAAGGTTTGACACCTGACCATCAGAGGTGAAATCTGTCCATTTTCATTATTTTTGAGTGAAAAACAAGAACTTGTATAGTCTCTTTTGCAACCAAATGAGACGCAGATAAAACACATTAAACAAGGACGCTGTCAAGCTGTCAGTAAGGTAATGAAGTTGGCCAACACCATTTGTCTTATTTTGTCACGGTTTTTCCCCATTAGTCATAGCGCCTTGCCATTAACTCCTCAGGAACCCCCTTCACCCAAGGACACCTAAACTCACTTTTAGCACACACACACACACACACACCATGACTAAGACACTAAACTAGAGGAACAGAGGTATAGAATGTTGCAGAATGAAGTAGTTAAACTCTACTCAGGGGCAGCAGAGGTCTGTAAGTGATGAACAAATCCTGACATATTGTGTTATTTCTTGAATCTGCCAATGCTCCTATTTTGCCAGCAAGGTGTGTGCAGACAGACTGAAGACAGGCAGACGATGAAGCTCAAACACAATCACAATCTTTAATAATAATAATCCACAAGGTAATCCAACATAAGGCAGAATAAACACACCAAGGGCGTGTCTACGTGGTGGCCAAGGGGGGCACCGGCCCCCCCTGAAATTTGGCTGGCCACCCCAGGTGCCCCCACTACCAGATGTCTTGCCATAGGCTTGTTTTTAGTAAATTTCTAATTTTAGGCGGTTTCTATAGTGTGATCTTAATGACAATGTCGAGAGCGCATAATGTTAA
>NW_015546067.1:191273-194745 GCF_001515605.1 Sinocyclocheilus anshuiensis | reverse complement strand
TTTTATGAATTGGCTCTGCTCTCGCTCAGATATTGCGTGTACACGCTCAAACGTTGTCTTCGCATCACTGAAGGAGAAGAGCTTTTTTTCTAATTCAGGTGAGGAGTATGCTTATCTCACTAAATGGAAGCAAGCTGATTATAGTCAGCCTTCTCTAGTTACTTATTTTCTTAATAGCCTACTTATTTTAGTTAAGTGCTTAAATTGTAAATATGCATTTATTCAATAATTTTATTGAGTGCATTTGTATTTTGTTGTTTTTGTATATAGTTTTGCAATAAAAGCGTATCAACCAGGTTCCAGAAATAATCACTGAGGGTGCTTCTGAAATGAGTGAGGGTGCTCTAGTCTTAATGCACATTTTCACATATTTTGTCCCGTCTGTTGCTATGGTTATCACTATGTCAGTCACTGCTACTTCGAGAGTGAATCCCGCATAAATATACTGACGTCATTCCCGAAACTTTGCAACGTGTGTGTGGCCGAAAAACAAAGTTCTAGGCTACATTTTAAATGGATTATTGACTAGAAAGCTTGCAAAGAGTGCTCATAACCACTAAAAAGCTGTCACTCTTTGTTTAGTGAGTGTACACAATGTATTATAACATACATCGTTCCGCAAACACAACTACCCCCCATGGCTACCCTCTTTTGAGCCAGTGCCCCCGACTGGCCCCCCCATTTAAAATGCTCTAGACACGCCCCTGAAACACACCTCAATGCAAACGGTGACCGGACAAACTAAAAGGAACACAGATGAACTTATATACTTGAGATAATGAGGAGTGCACAGCTGAACCAAACTAACTAATGATCGTAACCATGGTAACTAAAGAGTGGTGGGAAATCAAACAAAGGAAGGCATGAACTGAGGAAATACAAACTAAAAGTCCTTGGACTGAACTAAACTGAACATAATGGTGACATATTTACCCTTATTACGGAAATAATATACTTTATTTTTCACTTGTTACAGTGTAATTATACGTTTAAGTAATGAGTAATATTAATTAACTACATGTACTTACTATATGGTAAGGATTAGGGTCTGTTTTACTTGCATGTAATTATGCATAATTAATTGTTTTTATAATAGTAAGTACATAAAACATGTGACAAGGACACCTTAAAATAAAGTGTTACCGAATATGCATAAGTGCAAACTGAATGTAATGTTTTGGGGCACTTAATTACATGCAGTGGTGTATAAAGTACCTGAAAGCCATACTCAAGTAAAAGTACAGATATCTTACCAGAAAATTACTTTGGTAGAAGTTGAAGTCACCATTTTGAATATTACTTGAGTAAAAGTCTTAAAGTATGTGATATTTATTGCACTTAAGTACGAAAAGTATTTTTTTAAATCTTAAACGTACTTAATTATTGAATAAGCCTAATATTTAGTTTTTAACATAAAACGTTGAATACTGATATTTGAAATAATTTAAAACATGAAAAAAATTGTTGAAATGTGAAATTAAAACCGCCACTAGGTGACAGCAAGTGACTGTTAATGAGTGAGTCATTGAGATTCAACTGATTCATTCAAACGACTGATTCATTCAGGCTGCAGAAAAGCGGTACTCTGTGTGATATACTGTAGATTAAGTTAACTATATTAAATGATATAAATATAAAAAGCATACAAAAGCATTTTTGCCGTCTAAAATTTAGAATGCCTGGAATTTAGAATTTGAATAGACTAATAAATCAACGTACGTGCACACTCTGTGTGTGATCTGGTGATATAGCCTACTTGATAATGTCAGATCGCACATCATTACAACAACACTTACCATATTATCGCAAACGATGCTGTATCGCACACCCCAGACTCGACTTGAGTGGAAAATGAATTATCTGTGGTGGTGCGCGCACTTGTTTGCACATGAGCATGAGTCTAACTTACAGACGGCAGACCACTGATTCGTCAAACCTGCTTTCCGTCAAACATGCTTCTCTGCAGTCCGTGTTCTTCTGACTCTTTTGTAGTAACGAATATGCTTCGGGGAAATGTATCGGAGTAAAAGTATAAATTTTAATTAGGAAATGTAGTGAAGTAAAAGTTTGCTGAAATATAAAAACTCAAGTAAAGTACAGATACTCCCAAAAAATAATTAAGTACTGTAATGAAGTATTATTACTTTGTTACATTACACCACTGATTACATGTTAGTTACAATTAAATGAATATTGACTATAGTTTAAATTTAAGGTAATTTTAGAGTTTATTTTTAAGTAGGACTTTCATCATTATTTTTTTTTGCGATTAAAATTTGGCTAAAGTACTGAATGTACTGACAATCATTTATCTTAAAGTCATTTCTGTTGAAACTTGTATGTCATGTATTTAAATATATTTGAAATTACACATTTGTAATGATAAAGTTGCAAGTTAGTACATTTAAAATATATTTACTTTAAAAGTAATACTGAATAACACACTACAGTTAAAATTATAATCAAATACTTTACACATGCTTTAGTATGTTAGTAAACACAACAAAAGTTTATAATAATTTAAATAATAATTTTAAATTGTAATTTAAAGTAATTTAAAGTAAAAGCATTTAATTTGACATTATTACAAAAGGCACATTTTAAAAGTATACTTAAATGTGTCAAGAAACAGTCATGAAAGCCTGTCTTTAAGTCACTTAAGTTGTATTTTTATTTTATTAAAGTGAAAGTGAAGTGACGTGTGGCCGAGTATGGTGACCCTTATTTGGAATTTGTGCTCTGCATTTAACCCATCCAAGTGCACACACTTAATTTGACATTGATACATAGGGCACTTTATAAACAATATTAAGTATAGTATATTAAGAAGCATAGCCATGAAAGTGTATCTCTTTAACTACACTTAAGTGGCCTTTTATTTTATTAATATTATATTATCTGCAAGTTTTTTAAAAGAATACATTCAATATTTAAAGTACACTACAGGTGCACATTCAAAATGTTATTTCACAAGCGCTATAATTCGACACAGGTTGGTAAAGAGTGAGAAGAGTTAGGGGGGAAGATACCACCTATAGCTAAACTTGTTAGCGGGTGGTTAGTGAATGAGACACAAGCGTTGGCACTAAACAGTTAAAGTAGAGTTGACCTGGCATCATTATGCTCTAAATCAGGTCACTTTCCTTCAGAGTTTAGCTCCAACTCTAATCAAATACACCTGAACCAGCTAATCATTGTCTTCAAGACTACTAGAAAGCTACAGGCAGGTGAGTTTTATCAGGGTTGGATCAAATCTCTGCAGGAAAGTGGCCTGGAAGGGCCAAGTTTGCCCATCACTGCTCTAAAACCTCTCAATCTCCCAAATGGCATAAGTCATGTCACCATGACGATAGAGTGTTCCAGAGCAACACTCAAAGCTCAATAGCTGCCGTTAATGCAGCACTGATGGTTCTCTGTCACAGGTGGACTCTAGGTTGCCACGGCGCTCACCGACTAAAAAGAGTGGAGCGAC
>NW_015546067.1:177625-190524 GCF_001515605.1 Sinocyclocheilus anshuiensis | reverse complement strand
TCAGATTTCTCGATTTAGCTTTATATTCAAATTGTTATGCTTATAAAAAATAATTTGTAATGATAGAAAAAGTATTAAATAATAAAAAATAAGCATTTTCACTGATCATAGACCAGTTATATTATACAGTATTATATTAATTATATTATATTATATTATTAATTTATAGCTTAACTTTTAGTATTTTCATTTTGTATTTTATTTTATTATTTTTTTTTTTTAAACATATCTTTATTAACTTTTCCAAAACGTTTACAAGTAAACAAGGAACACTTATGATCAAACCACCTTCCCCATCCCCACAACCACAAAGCCTTGGCAGGCAAAATAAATAAAATAAAATAAATAAATAATACAATCCTGATTGTTATATTTATATTACATATCTTAACACATCTAGTGCCTCATCAATATCTCCTCCTTTAACAAAGTTCAAAAATGTCTTCCAGATATCATTGAATTCCGAGGATTTTTTCCTTATTACATATGTAAGTTTCTCAAGAGCCAAGCTAGAAATACAATTTTTTAACCATAGTCCAAGGGAAGGGCAATTAGCATTCTTCCAACATAGGGCAATAGAACGTCTGGCTTGTAGTAGACATAAGTCCACTAATTTTCTTTCCTTACTAGATAAAGAACAATTGTCTCCACAAATACTTAATACACACAATACAGGGCATAAAGGAATCGGAGAAGAGGTAAACTGAGAAACATACTGAATCACCCCATCCCAAAACTTTTGCACTTCTTCACATTCCCACACAGAATGAAAAAATGTACCTTGTATTTTATTACATTTAAAACATAGGTCAGGGATATTCGGGTTAAATTTATTTAATCTTACAGGGGTAATATAGCTTCTCATTATCCAATTATACTGTAAGAGTCTCAACCGAGTATTCAAGGTTTGCGTTTGTGCCTTTAAGCACACTGTACCCCAATCCTCCAGTGAAATATCTTTATTCAAATCATATATCCACGCTTGTCTTTTATTTTCAGCACTTTCTTTATGATTCTCTATTAGCATCTTATATAATTGGGTAATCCGCCCTTTAGATAGACAATCTTGTGTGGAGAATGTTTCCAATAAGGACATTGGGGGGAGTTGAGCAGAATTCTTCAGGTGTGAAAAAATAAAACTTCTAATTTGCAGATATTTAAAAAAATGTTTTCGAGGTAAATGGAACTTCACTACAAGCTTGTCAAATGACATTAGAATATTGTCTTCATACAAATCCATCACCCTCCCAATGCCCTTATTCAACCATAGTTTAAACCCCATATCATTTTTGGCTGGGCTGAAATGATCATTACCCCAGATAGGAGAAAAGCAAGACAGCGATGGGGAGTCACCAAGATATTTATGACATTCATGCCAGATCATAATAGTATTTTTTACAAACGGATTGTCTATCCTTTTTTTTTAGTTCTTTAAGAGGTGCTGAATATAAAAAGCTGTCAAGTGTCAATCCTTTCGCAGTTTTATCAGGGTTGGATCAAATCTCTGCAGGAAAGTGGCCTGGAAGGGCCAAGTTTGCCCATCACTGCTCTAAATAAAGCATTAGGTTAGTTTAAGTGTCTGAGTGGGTGTGTCTGTGGACTGCTCACATCGGCATGTGCGTGTGTTGTTAAATAAGGCGTAATGAATCTTATCGATGTGTGTCCCACGGCGCCGGCTGAAGGCCACCCTCATGTAGTGGGTCTGCTCTTACAGATGCCAGGGGCCAAGCACCTGGGAGGGGATTAATTAGCAGACAGCTGCCCAGCTCACTCTGGGGAAGGCCGTAACATCCACCTCCTTCAGTCTTCCTGTGTTCGTCTCCCTTGGTGCAAATAAAGTCTTGGTAAAGTATTCTCCAGCGTCTCCTCGTGTGTGTGCATCGTGACACACACACATCTCGTGCCTCATCAATATCTCCTTCAACAAAGTTCAAAAATGTCTTCCAGATATCATTGAATTCCAAGGATTTTTTCCTTATTACATATGTAAGTTTCTCAAGAGCCAAGCTAGAAATTAAATTTTTTAACCATAGTCCAAGGGAAGGGCAATTAGCATTCTTCCAACATAGGGCAATAGAATGTCTGGCTTGTAGTAGACATAAGTCCACAAATTTTCTTTCCTTACTAGATAAAGAACAATTGTCTCCATAAATGCAGGTGAGTTTTATCAGGGTTGGATCAAATCTCTGCAGGAAAGTGGCCTGGAAGGGCCAAGTTTGCCCATCACTGCTCTAAATAAAGCATTAGGTTAGTTTAAGTGTCTGAGTGGGTGTGTCTGTGGACTGCTCACATCGGCATGTGCGTGTGTTGTTAAATAAGGCGTAATGAATCTTATCGATGTGTGTCCCACGGCGCCGGCTGAAGGCCACCCTCATGTAGTGGGTCTGCTCTTACAGATGCCAGGGGCCAAGCACCTGGGAGGGGATTAATTAGCAGACAGCTGCCCAGCAGCTCTCAGCTCACTCTGGGGAAGGCCGTAGCATCCATCGCCTTCAGAACCTGGCCTTCAGGAATCCACACCTAAACAACACATCAGGACTTTGCAGTGCTCTCTCATTTAGGGCAAACACACTTATAATCTCACACGAGTCACTCAGCTCTTAAATGATGTGGGCTTTATAACAGGTTTTCTTTGATTGTTTTCTTCTGATTTCTGCTTCTGATCATCAGTGTTGTATGGGCTGTTAAAATAACATGTCAATTCGTTCTTCATCTAACAGGCAGAAAGTGATTAAAATTAATTACTTAAGATCAAATTAACTTGCATTTTGGAATATGAGTTTTATATACAGTAGAGTCCAAAAGTCTGAGACCACATTATTTCCAAAATCTAATTGAATCAAAGAAATAAACGGAAAGATATTGAACATTGTAAAACACAGAAACATAAAATAAAATAAAATAAAATATATTATACCTTGGCAGGCAAAATAATTAAAATAAAATAAATAAATAAATACAATCCTGATTGTTGTTATATTTATATTACATATCTTCACACATCTAGTGCCTCATCAATATCTCCTTCTTTAACAAAGTTCAAAAATGTCTTCCAGATATCATTGAATTCTGAGGATTTTTTTCCTTATTACATATGTAAGTTTCTCAAGAGCCAAGCTAGAAATTAAATTTTTTAACCATAGTCCAAGGGAAGGGCAATTAGCATTCTTCCAACATAGGGCAATAGAACGTCTGGCTTGTAGTAGATATAAGTCCACTAATTTTCTTTCCTTACTAGATAAAGAACAATTGTCTCCATAAATACTTAATACACACAATACAGGGCATAAAGGAATCGGAGAAGAGGTAAACTGAGAAACATACTGAATCACCCCATCCCAAAACTTTTGCACTTCTTCACATTCCCACACAGAATGAAAAAATGTACCTTGTATTTTATTACATTTAAAACATAGGTCAGGGATATTCGGGTTAAATTTATTTAATCTTACAGGGGTAATATAGCTTCTCATTATCCAATTATACTGTAAGAGTCTCAACCGAGTATTCAAGGTTTGCGTTTGTGCCTTTAAGCACACTGTACCCCAATCCTCCAGTGAAATATCTTTATTCAAATCATATATCCACGCTTGTCTTTTATTTTCAGCACTTTCTTTATGATTCTCTATTAGCATCTTATATAATTGGGTAATCCGCCCTTTAGATAGACAATCTTGTGTGGAGAATGTTTCCAATAAGGACATTGGGGGGAGTTGAGCAGAATTCTTCAGGTGTGAAAAAATAAAACTTCTAATTTGCAGATATTTAAAAAAATGTTTTCGAGGTAAATGGAACTTCATTATGACATTAGAATATTTTCTTCATACAAATCCATCACCCTCCCAATGTGTATTTTCATTTTTAGTAATTTTGTTATGTGCTTTTGTTGTTTGATTTCGTTTTATATTTCTTATACTTATACTTTTAATATTTAATATTTCTATTTAGCTTTATTTTTTTCAGTTTTATTAATTTTACTAGTTCTACTTAAATTTATTTTATTTATTTTTCTTTCAGTTCAATGCCAAGGCAACATTTGTAATTCATCAAATATTTTCAGCTTTTCTTCCAATTAACAAAAACGATGCTTGATACTTTAATTAATGTCTCAGACTTCTGGTATTTTGGCGAATGTTTAGAACATTGGCTATTATGGATCCGTTATGGATTGTCACAAAGCGAGGAGCAATAGGTTGAAATGTAATACCTGTAAAACTTTTGGCCCTCGCGCAGGCACGGGTAACAATAATTAAGCGGCACAATAAAAATGATTAGAACTGCTTCTGACATTCTCATTGTGAGTAACTTCGCTTTAATTGCAATCACAAATTTTAATGCCAGTTTTATGCGCCAGGGTTATAAGCTGCTTGAAGTTCAGCAGTTACTCTTTAAATCTGTCCCATTTCTTTAGGTGAGCGGCGAGACTCTGAGACAACAGCAGTCATGAATCCCCCTGACCATTAATGGAGCAGACTAGCGGCTACGGCCAGGAGGAGGTTCCCAGAACCGCTCCGCTCCAGGCTAGTTAGCTATTCAGCTGCAGCATCTGTTGAGGGCTAATGAATGTTATAACCTCATAAACGTCATGAAATTGGACATTATCCCTTAATTAAAAGAACAGAGATGCATTACAATGATTACTGTGGCACCACACTGCATTTCCACTCAGCTGCACTGGAGCGCTCCGAGCGAGGCTAATGTTTCTCCTCTACGTGGGGTGGGACATGATGGGACCTCTGAGCAGAAAACCAGGGAGGGGAGGATCGCTTTAATGCGAGGAGTTCAGTCACCTCCTGTCACAGTGTTTATGGAAGTATCTTTTCAAAGTAACTTTTTAGGCCCACACTTTTGCTCTTTTCTAAAACCTAGTGAACTGGTTACTGAGGCATTGCAGGAGATTCTCCCGTCATGTGCCTCCTAAAGGTATGTTTACACGATAACAATGTACTAAAAATGAAAAGTTAGCATTTTTGAAAAGATTTGTGTAGAGATGACACCATTGTTAAAACGGAAAAAAAACCCTGTTGTATTCATGCCAGGCCAGTAGTTGGCGATGTCACTTTGTAAAGAAACATTACATGCTTACGCACACATGCATTCCTACAGACTGAACACGTAATACGCATGCACATGACGTCACCGTTTTCACAATTTCACATTTTTAGAGTTTTAAAAAACGTTTTCCGGCCTCCAAAACGCTGTTGTTGTCTAAATGAACGGGCAAACACATACAAAGGCAGTACTGATGTATCGTTTGTACAGAGGCAAATCCCAGAGTGCATCGCAAGAAGAGAAATAAATCCAAGATGGTGGATGAGAAAAGAGAAAAAAATGGCTAAATTTACATTCATTCAATACTGAAAGGTTGATTAAATATTGACTATCCTTGTGAAAATGAAGTTCACTTAAAAAAATACTTACATATAATATTATACTTTAAAAGAATACACTTTAAAATAACACACTGAATAATTAACTTAATATAAATTAACATTGTTATAAAAACTGAAATTATAAATAAAATAATGTAAATTATTACAATTATTATAAGAACTGAATATAACATTTTTTTGACACATAATTACATGTTAATTGCAATTGATTGCAACTGTATTATAGTTTAAATTTATATTAAATGCAATTAGCTGAACTTTAGAGTGTTTTTGACCCACTTAAGTAGGACTTAATTACAGCTTTAAATGCAATCACTTCTTTTGGCTTTGAAATGTGGTCACTGTATTGATTTAAACTAAAATATATTTCAATGCCATTTCTTTTGAAACTTTTATTTAAACATATTTGTAATAGTTGCAAAGTTGCAATTTAGTGCATTTAAAATATATGAATTTTAAATGTATTAACACGATTCAGTTAAAATCAAGTACTTTACGTGTGCTATAGTATGTTAGCCAAAACATCAAAATAAGTGTGCTTCAAGTACAACAAAAATTGTTTAAAACTTAATGATTTAATGTACTTTCAATTAAAACTGACTATTACAAAGTGAACTTCTTAAAAGTGTACTTAAATTTGTTAAGAAGCATAGTCATGTATGTGTCTCTCTTTACGTTTTATTTCATTAATATATTAAATGCAACAGTTTTTTAAAGTCTACTTTTAAGATTTTTTTAACAGCACTTCTTTATACCCTGTTTTACCCAATAGTATGTATTTTTATGCTTAGAGTAAGCCATTAGCTTAGTCACATGCTAACATACTCGAAATCAATGGTTCCCTGCAAACAAGCCTGCACCGGCCCTTTACGGGCCCACTTAGGGCTAGCCTAAGGGCCCCCAGCGGGCTGCCTGCGCAGGGCCTCTGAGATTTTGCTCATTGGCAACACGTTGACTCCTTAGTGCTGGCCCTGCACGGGCAGCCCTCACTTAGCCCACACTATTAATCTACAACAGGGGTACCCAACCCTGGTCCTGATCAACACACCTGAACCAACTAATTAGGATCTGAAGGAGCACTTGATAATTACAGACAGGTTTATTTAATCATGGTTGGAACTGAACTCTGTAGGAAGGTAGATGAACGAAGGTCTTACGGGTTTGAAACGACATGAGGGTGAGTAATTAATGACAGAATTTTCATTTTTAGCTGAACTAACCCTTTAATATTAACAATTAGAACAGTCCCTGCAAACAAGCCTGCACCGGCCCTTTACGGGCCCACTTAGGGCTAGCCTAAGGGCCCCCAGCGGGCTGCCTGCGCAGGGCCTCTGAGATTTTGCTCATTGGCAACACGTTGACTCCTTAGTGCTGGCCCTGCACGGGCAGCCCTCACTTAGCCCACACTATTAATCTACAACAGGGGTACCCAACCCTGGTCCTGATCAACACACCTGAACCAACTAATTAGGATCTGAAGGAGCACTTGATAATTACAGACAGGTTTATTTAATCATGGTTGGAACTGAACTCTGTAGGAAGGTAGATCTCCAGGAACAGGATGCACCCCTGATCTATAACAATACATCTGTTTCACTTTAAATACTTTTCAGCTACTATAACTTAAGTCTTTGGGAAAAACAGTTATTATACATCTGAAATGGATGCAGTCACCACATAACTAATGTCTGTATTGTCAATAATGTACAGTAGTCAAAGGGATTTCAAATCAATTTATTAAATACAAAATAGAAAACATTAAATTCAGGTTAATACAGCTACATATAGCCAAAAATGTAAATACACAAAAAAGCAAACAAAGCATTGTAAGACTGTAGGATTTCGTCATGTGAAAGTTGATGTGAGTGAAAGTCTCATCTGTAGTGCATCAATGTCCAAACACTGTCCAAAGCTGAAGTTGACTGATAGCAAATTAATAATACAACCTCTTGTAATGAAAACACACCACACTCTCAAACACCAGTCTCTTCCTAACCAGGAACAGTCAAAAATAGTCCAGACTATAGTCTCACGTCGAAAATAACTTTAAATCCATATTCAAACTGGACCATGATGTGGTGTCCTCACCAATAAAGAGTCCTTCTAAAATGCATAATTTTAGAAGGACTCTTTATTGGTGAGGACACCACATTATGGTCCAGTATGAATGTCTTAAACTCTTAGCATCAATCCAAACATAGGCCATACATACATGTACCATCTCTGCAAAAAACATCAGCAATGTGCACATTTAAATCCTCCTTAACTCCTTTAGACTGGGCTTGAAATGACACATTTCCCAACCAGGACACAGCACAATGTTTTCAGCAGGTGAGCCATGCTGGCTACTACTGCTTGCTATTGCTAACTCTTTCTACCACATGGCTTCTAACATCCCTAGTGGTAAGGAAGAAAACTGTCCACAAAATTCTTATTAACAGGCTTATGTCTGGCCCACACTCGGCCATCATTGGATTAATGTGGGCAGTCCCATAGTGTAGGCTGCTCACAGAGAGCCTGCGGTGAGCCCAAAGCTGTGGGCCTCCCCTGGGGAGGCCCAAAAGCCAGTACCAGGCCTGTTTAGGTTTGGTGTGGGCTGGCCCTAGCCCACTGTGCCCGCAAAAAGCCTGCATGGGCCCCACAAGGACATGTTTGCAGGGTTAGGATGTCGTTTCATAAGGCGACAATCTATGTAGTCAGCAGACAGCTCACTCGAGCTTGTGAGTGCTAATAGTGGTGACCGCTATGCTTCTGCCATGCTGTCGGTCAAGCTGCGGGGAGTTTATGTCCCTTGCTGGCTTTATATTTTGGCTTTCTGGAGGCCATGATGATTATGAGAGCTGCGCTCAGTCAGGAGGTGATTATACTGCAGTGTCAGCCCCCGAAACAGCTGTGCAATAAAAACAAAGCAAGGTGCCGTGGTTTGCACAGACTTTAGAGCCTGACTCGAGACAGGCTTTAAATACTCAGCGCCCACTAACCTGTCCAGGGAGGTTTATTGGGCTCATTGTGCGTCAAGGCTGCATCCGTAGGTGTGGATGTTAATGTCTTGTGAGCATGGATGGCTTGCACATGCTCTACTGGTGACCCCGTGTATGACTGGACACAAGCTTTCCCTGTGTGTCAAAACTAACCCGGCTGACTAGTTTACAGTTGGCCAAAAATTAACCTCAATCATTGGTTTGTGACCATGGATTGACCGTGACCTTGCATGTTGATTATGTGAGCTCGATTCAGTCAGCGGGTGACAGCATTGCTTCCACCCCTTATTTACATACATGAACATCTGGCACATCTGGATGAATTAAAGTCTCAGAATGATCTTTCCTATTTGGAGTCATGATGCGTTTCCGCTATTCATACTGATCCATGTTTATCCTTGACTGATCTCTTGATCCGTGGCTTATACTAATTAAACTTATACTTTACGTTAAAAAAGAAATGTTGTGCCATAATTGAAGCAATGAGGTAAGGTCTGTTAATTTATGAATATTATAAAAAGGTTTGCATGCATTGAAAACCTAGAGAAGGCCTAGAGTGCCTTATTGATTTTTTTTTCCATTGTAAAATACACAAATAATAATTTATGAAACACACACAAACACACACACACACACACACACGTTTTAGGAAAGATAATAAGAATTTGAATCCTCCTTTTATATCAATTGTATAATAATGTATATATAATACAATATAAACATTAAATAACATAAATTGTATAAAAAAAAAAGATTGATACTTATACTAAAATTAGAAATTGTATTTGAGTTACATTATAATACTTATATTACTAATACACACTAATACACAATGTTTTCAACATTGATAATAATCAGAAATGTTTGTTGAGCAGCAAATCAGAATATTAGAATGATTTTTGAAGGATCATGTGACACTAAAGACTGGAGTAATGATGGTGAAAATACAGCTTTGATCACAGCAATAAATTATATTTTTAGATATACACAAATACAAAACAGAAACAAAAAAAACAAATTTAAATTGTAATAATAATTCACAAAATTACTGTCTTTGTATTTTTTAACAAATAAATGCAGCCATGGAACTATCTTGAGTCAAAGAGTTTAGTCATACAATATCTTTGAATTAATAGATATACAGTAACAGACCTAAACAAAATAGCCATTTTTTATTTGCAAATCATGCTTCCTGAGGAGAAAACGAATGAAAAGCACCGCTCTCTGGCAATGTTTCGTTATAAAATATTAATATCTATCCATCAAGGGCAGAAAGAATGTAATTTAAACGCAGAGACAGCTGAAATTATCCTGGCTGTCCCTTCATTTTACATCTGGTGGAAGGACCTTCAGAAGGCATTTGTTTCAGGTTTCCTTCCTTGTTAATTGCCTTTTTGCGTGTTGAAAATTCACAGTGTTTGGTTGCTGCTGGCGAATAATTTATAACCCCCAGTTTCTGACAGGAAGTTTTTCCTCTCTCTCTTTCTTTTGCCTCATGGACAATGATTGATTTATTCAGTTTAACCTTGATAAGGAAGGCAATAGAAAAAACAAATTGCCTTATTGACACAGACGTGATGGGGAGGTGAAGCAGAGGTCGCTCTGATCGGAGAGGAGAGAGGAAGTGATACACATTTCTCGAAATGATTGCCTTTCATGTCACTCATCCGCATGCTGGAACACATACTGTCTGTTTTTAGACAGAGACAGTTATTGACAATAATTCTGCTGTTAATAGTGAAAGGAGTTTGCACCGTATTGAGTTGAGTCTGAGGTCAGAGTCAGTCTACAAACAACATATTCTTGGAAATCAGGACATGATTCTGCTTTTCAGAACATCTGGCAGTTTTTGACATGCAGTGTCAAATGTGCATGAGTCTATTTTTACTTATTCTTTAATATTGGTACCTAAAAGTATGAGTATATAATGCAAAATAATAAGCAAACACACAATAGGGGGAGGCATGTGCAGAATTTTATGAAATACACATTCCAATTCTGCATAAATCTGCTGAGCTTTTAGCTAGTAAGTACCACATGAAAATGCTGGACAAGCACAGTTTTCTTTCATGTCTTGACATAATTCCTTTTGAAATGGGAAATATTTAAGGCCATCATCAGCTTCAGCAGATTAGATGTTAGCTTACATTGCAGCTATTATTTGACTTTCTAATAGGTTGCAAGTACTATTTATTCAAGAATGCATCTGATTGGATGAATATATTTAGTGCAGAATGAGTCATCAGTACTATTGTGAAAAAAGGCATACTTTTGCATACTTTTAAAAAGAAATAATATACATTAAAAGAATATACTTAAGTGTGAACTGAATGTAATTGCTTAGGACACTTCATTGCATGTTAATTGCAATTTAATGAAAATGTATTTCAGTTTACATATCAAATTCAATGAGTTGAACATTCGAGTGCTCTTTGTGACCCACTTAAGTAGGACTTAAGTACATTTTTATGTGTCATTTCATAATTAGTTATATTATCTTTGAAATATGATTAAAGTATTGCTGAATGTACAGACAAGCATTTATGATAAACTAAAATATAGCTACCTTGATGCCATTTCTATTGATACTTGTCTGTCATGTATTTAAATATATTTGTGATTTTTGTAATAATGATGATGATGTCGCAATTTAATACATTTAAAATATAACTTGTATTTTAAGTGTACTTATTTAAAGCACAACAAAATATTATTAGATCATAATGATTTAAAATGTACTTTAAAGTAAAACTTTTAAGTTGACATTATTGTGCACTATTTTAAAATGTACATAAGTGTGTTAAGAAAGTCATGAAAGTATCTCTCTTTAAGTCACTTAAGTGGCTTTTATTTCATTAATATGATATTATCTGCAAGTACAGCTTTTTTTTTTTAAATATACTTTTAAGATTTGAAGTACACTACAAATGTTTATTCAATACGAATATGAATGCAAATTTTATAAGCAAACACCAAAATATAAAGTATGATTTCGTGAGGTCTATAATTTCTGCTGCAGCACAAACAAATTCATGCACCTTCAAATCTATATGTTCACTGTTCATCCGCCGGTCATATCGCCAGGATCATGACAATAACCGGAACAATCCATCACAACAACAGAAAGATTAGCTTAGGATATTGTTATTCTGCCTGTATCAGAGCGAGCGGCTGTAATGCGCTTCCTCCTACACTTTACCAGCATGCAAATGCGCTTTGAGTCCCATTTGCTTTCTTGTGCCGTATGAAGTGTGTGTGGGTCTCGCCGCTCTATTAATCTCCCTCAGTGGACCTGCCCTCCGTGTCGCTCTCTTCTCCCTCATTTCAATGGGTCTTCTGACATTTTTTGTCATTATCTTTTCTGGCATACGCTGATTGTACTTATCGCTCTTAACCTGTGTTTAAAACGTCTACGCTGCGTACTGTGCTATTTTTCTGCATTTTTTCTGCAAGTTCATCCCGAGCCATGAGACTTGCTATCAAAGTACGAACCATTTTTCCCTCACGCTACTTACACACTATAAAGGTTCAGGAGTGAAAAGCGCATTTAAAAATGCCAGTGAATCCCCTAAATTATCATTTTGTGTGTGTACGGAACAGAACTCACTCTCAAAACTGCAATGATTGACACTATAGTATGTTCTGGCGTCTCACACGTTTGGTATCCGCTGTTTTTAACCAAAGTAATATTACAGTGACCAAAGACTTGTTATGTTTGGCAATTTTAACTAAAACACTGTCAACATGAGCCATCATGTTTTGTTTATGTTTGGAAGGCTACTTCGCAGCAGGGTTGCCAGGTCTGCGTAACAAAACCAGCCCAATTGGTATTCAAAACTAGCTGAATCATCGCCAAAACTAGCCCAATCGCATTTTGGGGAGATTGGCTATCAAATTTGCTCCAAATCATGTTCCAGGGGGGGTCAAAACCTCCTTTTAGGAGGTTTCCACCTCGGTTAAAATCATATTTCAGGGGGGCAGGGAGATTCACTTCAACCTGCAAACTAAAAAAACAACCCGCGCAAACACGGAATTGGCAACACTGCTTCGCAGAGCGCGCTCTTGAAGGGTTGCCATGTCCACTTATTGAAAGCAACGCTTATTAAGCATCTTTGGGCTTGTTGTTTTGGCTCAGCTCATACAGTGATCCATTTTATGGAGTTAATAAAGTAGGCAGGCGCAGATCACTATATTTTGGTATGTGACATGTTTGTTAGTTTTGGAAATTTTGGATTTGAGGATTTGATTTTTTTTTTTTTAGCAACACAAATGAGTGAAAACTTACTCTGTGATTTAATGCACTGCACATACAGAAAAGACACAACTGATATGTAAATACTTTATTAACAGCTAGTCCTATAGTCGATGTACAGCGCTCTCTTCCACCTTCAGTACCACGACTGAGGTGCGCTTGAGCAAGGCACCGAACCCCAACTGCTCCCCGGGTGCCCCATAAATGGCTGCCCACTGCTCCGGGTGTGTGTTCACGGTGTGTGTGTGTTCACTGCTGTGTGTGTGCACTTAG
>NW_015546067.1:173671-175718 GCF_001515605.1 Sinocyclocheilus anshuiensis | reverse complement strand
CCGGGTGTGTGTTCACGGTGTGTGTGTGTTCACTGCTGTGTGTGTGCACTTTGGATGGGTTAAATGCAGAGCATTTCATGTCACGTCACTTTCACTTTCTCTTTCTTGCTGCATCCCAGTTCGCCTACTTATACTATGCCCTAAATGTATGTATTCCTTTGATGAAGAAAAAGTAGATACTTTTGAGTGTGTGGCAGAAGAGTGTTGTACTGGGGGAAAGAAAAATACACCTCCGTTCAAAAGTTTTAGTTTGTTATAACATTTAACATCGTCTAAATTTAGATAACATTATAAATGTCTTTACTGTCACTTTTGATCTGTAATGCATCCTTGCTGAGTAAAAGTATTAATTTATTTAATTTCTTTAAAAAAAATAAAATAATAATAATCATGTGATGTTGAAAATTCAGCTTTGCACCTCAGGAATAAATTACATTTTACAATATATTCACATAGACAACAGTTATTTTAAATTGTAAATACATTTCACACTATTTCTGTTTTCTTTTTTTTAAGCAGTGCGTGCATAATTATTAAGCAAGTCTATTTTCTGATTTTATATATATATATATATATATATATATATATATTAAACCACATAAATCTTTATAACTACTACTAATTTTGTATGTAATAATTTATAAGTGATATATAATTGTTAACGAGGGCTGGAAGTGAAAAACACCTTATATTCAGGTGTGCATTGTTATTAAGCAGTTTTATTTTTCTTTTTACAGGTAAAATACATGAAGACTGTTTTTTCTTGAAGGCTTCATAGACTGATAGGTTGAGAGTGACTCTTGAGGGACCAGCATCACTCTTGTACCGCTGTCTGAAGAATTCATCTTCCAGAATCTGGCAGTAAGTTTTGGGAGCTCATTTTAAGTCCATCTTCTACCCTGAAAGGTCAGTTTTGCTCATCATTAACAGCAGCTCGAACCACGACTCCCTGGCCACCACCGCTGTGGTCTGATTTGAACCGGTGCTGGTACCTCAATAGTCACTCTCAACCCATCTGTCCATAAAACTTTATAACAATCTGTCTTCATCAGATTCATGACACTTCAGCGGGGTCATGTTTCAGGATTCTGTACCTTAGCAAAGTCTCGGAGAACCCGACACGTTATACTTCTGGAGACTCCAGCTGGTTTGCAGTTATGGAAAATGATGGCACTGGAGATGAAGGTATTCATAATGGTTTAACATTATAAAGAACGGCAACTGGTTAGCATGTTAACCAGTTACTAGCATGAGACAACAAACACAGGCAAGGTCAGCTTCGGAGAGGTATTTCTCTGTAACAGTAGTGAATATCAAACATCTGTTTGGTCATTTCTGTGCACCTCAGTCCAAAGATCATCTGATCATAATTTGGACAAAATTGGATGAAATTTGTAGGAAAAGTAGTGAAAAAATTATTGGCATATACTTCAAAATGGCAGATGAGAAAAATGTTGGAAAATGTCAAATGAGATATCATCTGAATCTGCATTATCCAAAGTAATGTAATGACACAAAGCAACATTTGGACAATGTTTTCAAAACGTTTTTGCAAAAATCCTCATATCTCTGGAACAGTAGGTGGCACTGTCTTCAGACTTCTCAGGTATCTTCGGGACATGCTGTCGATGATCTCTGTCCAATTTAGTGCCGATATGTCAAATTGTTGCAACAATATTGCAATTTATGTCAAATTTCAAAATAGCAGACAAACTGTTCAAAAGTTCTGAGCAAAAATAAAAAAAATTTCAGATCTCATGCCCCAGTGAGCATTTCTTGTAATTAATATTTCACTTCCAGCCCTTGCTGTGTGTATATATATATATATATATATATAGGGATTGAAATTAATTTTTTCACTCACCAGCCAATTTGGCTACTAAATTTTTTAGTTACCGGCCATTCGTAACTTCTACTAGTATAGTAATAAACCAACAGCTTGAGGCTGTCTACATGACAAAGCGACTGTTGCAAATCATTTTGTGTCGGTACTAAGGGTGTGCGATATTGACAAAAAATAATATCTCAATATTTTCTGGGATTTTAT
>NW_015546067.1:172466-172599 GCF_001515605.1 Sinocyclocheilus anshuiensis | reverse complement strand
TCTGTGTGGTCAGTTCACAGCAGTGATAGAAATTAATATTTTCCAATGTTTAAATAGATTTTTACCTTTTATGGGCTTTTTTACATTTTTCTAAAAGTGTACATCATCTTTTTAGTCAAATTCTTACATTTAT
>NW_015546067.1:169626-169807 GCF_001515605.1 Sinocyclocheilus anshuiensis | reverse complement strand
CCTAAAGTTTTTGATATTCTTCATATTCTGTGTGGTCAGTTCACAGCAGTGATAGAAATTAATATTTTCCAATGTTTAAATAGATTTTTACCTTTTATGGGCTATTTTTCTTTTTTCTAAAAGTGTACATCATCTTTTTAGTCAAATTCTTACATTTAATCAGTCAATTATATACATTTAG
>NW_015546067.1:165330-169419 GCF_001515605.1 Sinocyclocheilus anshuiensis | reverse complement strand
TGAACCGAATCATTTAAACGGTTGATTCATTCAGGAACGAAACAAGGTCATGTTGCTCAGAGAAGCAAAACTGTGTTGTGGCTGTGTTTGGAATGTTTTTTGTTGGTGAAATAGCGCAGAAATAGCGCAATAAGAAAAAACGGCACTCTTCGTGTGATATTGATTAACTATATGAATTGATATAAATATATACATTTTCTGCCCCCTTTTCTTGAATTATGTGATCATTCTTAATGTATATTAAATAGACTGAATCATGCAGTGAAAGAACGAACTCTAAATGCGCACGCGCACTAAAGCCTGTGTTGGTCTAACCAGACTTCATCACGTCGCGTATGCGTGCACTCTGTAGGTGTGTTTTGTTTGGTTTTTGCAATATACTCGATAATGTCATGATGTCTCACGAGTTCAGTATGTGCGCTAAACCTGCGCCGATTTGGCTTGCATTAACTTCCCCAAGAAATGAATGAGTGAACATAACTTACGAAAAGTAACCCGCCATAGTGATTTGACACCAAATTGGCTAGTGATTTGACAGCGTTCCCCGCCACAGCTGATTTTTACCCGCATTTGGCAGGTTGGCGGGTGTTAATTTCATATATATATATATATATATACACACACACAAATAAATATGATATAATATACAAAATGAATAGTAGTTATTAAGGTTGGTAAAATGTTCCTGCATTTAAACACCTTTAATACATGGCAAATCGTTGATTATTCCTTACATATATATACACACACAGTGTGTGTGTGTGTATATATATATATATATATATATATACACACACACACAAATAAATATGATATAATATACAAAATGAATAGTAGTTATTAAGCTTGGTAAAATGTGCTTGGAAAATGTTTTTTGTCAGAATATCGACTTGCCTAATAATATGCATGCGCACATATATATTATGCCAAGATGCTTATTTTTTAATGGCCATCAGTTGAGAAAGATGTCTATTAGAACCTGAAGATATAGTTAAAGGTTTCACCTGTGGGGGTTAACAGTACCATTGGAACCAGCTAAACTTAGACCAATCAATCTTTCTAAATATTTTATAGACAAACACACAAACTGTGAGGAATGTGTAGAATGTGTGAATGGCTTCTTTGTCTTCCAGTTTTGTGGACATCTGCTGTACTTTCTGTGGACTTCTGTGTGTAGATTCCATATGGGCCAGTTGTTATGAGAAGAGAGCTGGTCTGTGAAGTTGACTAGTAAACTCAGAGCCCTCACGATGGCAGCAGGTCTTTAGTAATGCTGTGGAGGGGATGGGGCTCAGATGGGTCAGCCAAAGAGGAGAAACGCTGCCTGAAAAGCCATTTGAGGAGTAGGGGAGGGAGATGAGTGTGTTAGTAGCTGAGCTCCTGGCCACTGAATTAGACATCTTCTTTAGCTGTTCATCTGATGTCTATTAATCTGTTGGCAGGAGACTATATATTAACCTAATTAACAGCCAGTGTTAAGGGACAGGAGTCTTGAGTAAATACTAACAAGGGCCAAAAACCTTCTGATGGCTTCTTAGGTTGGAAATGATCATTTATTTAGATCAAAATAAAATTATAATAAAATGTATATTTATTATTTATTTGCTGTACATTAAATGTTAGTGTAACCTAATTTTTCAAGTTGTACACTCACAAAAAATGTGCAAAAAATTTACCTTTAGAGGTAAAACAGACTGCCGTTTGTTTATTTATTTGCTGTACATTAAATGTTAAAGAGTAACCTTATTTATTCAAGTCCTATACTCTCAGAAAAATGTGCAAAAATTGTACCTTTAGAGGTAAAACAGCTTGTCATTGATTGATTGTTTATTAATGCATTTTCTGTGCATTAAATATTAGAGTAACCTAATTTTTTAAGTTGTTTACTCTCAGAATTTATTTTTGCAAAATTCGTAGCTTTAGAGGTACAATGGACTTTCATTTATTTATTTATACAATTAATGTTTTTCAAGTCATATACACTCTCAGAAAATGTTCAAAAATTATTCCTTTAGGGGTACAACAGCTTGTCATTTATTTATGTATTCATGTACTTATTTTTATATTTATTTGCTGCATAAAGTCTTACTTGATGCTATTTATTCTGTCATTTCGGCTTCTTTTTGGGTTCTTACAGATGCTTTTCATATAAATCTACCTTTATGCCTAGTTTGTCTTTTTTGGACTCATTGTTAGTTGGAATATTTGCACTAATAGCAACAATCCCTCCTGTCATTGTAGAATGTGACTCTGGGAAGAGCGTTGTGTGTGCTCAAAGATTACAATTCAGGATTTATGGCAGGCCTTCAATCCACCGTGAAATCCACAGGGATACAAAGGGATCATGTGGAATCAATGGACAAAGTTTATGTAGCTGCCCAGCTCTTGGCCTTTGCTTCTTGCTGCTCTGTGGAGCTTGTGCTGGTTTGAGGTTCCAGCGCTTAATTAAACAGAGTGGAGCATGCTGTGAAGCTGTAGCATGAGAAACACAGCCGCTGGGTTGTTTACTGAGGATCGATGTGTTGTAATGTCCAAAGAATTGCTTGCTCTGCAAGACCTATACATGGTTAAGAATATGTAAAGATAAAGATGTTCAGGAAAGTAAATGGATATGTTTAGATTAATAAATTTAATGATGGGGCCACTGCGGATTAGTTTTATTTAAGCACTTTATTACAGTCTTATGCAGTCTTATTTTTATTTATAATAAAAAAAACATTGTTATTATTATTATTATTATTATTATTACCATTATCATTATTATTATCTTATTACAGTATTATTTTTGATTTGTATTAAAAAACATGATTTTTACATTAATATTAATACATTGTTATTATATTATATTATATTATATTATAATTTATATTATTATAATCTATGTAATATTATATTAATAGTCTTAATTTTATTGGTCAAATATAATAATAATAATACTACTACTACTACTACTACTACTAATAATAATTTCTTATATATTACAGTCTTAAAAAAAGTTTTCTTAATTTTTGCAGATTTTGTTACTTTTATTGATGGGACCCCTTTTAAAAAAGAAGTACACATTCACATACTTTTATAACTGGTACTTATTATGAAAATAATATATCTAAGTGTGAAATGAATGCAATTACATTAAAATTGAATTATATGATTACTTATATTAAATACTGCTTTTTTTTGACCCTCTTAAGTAGGATTTTAGCGCATCAAATAATTGCTACATTTGCTCTGCAAAACCTCAGAGTATAAATGGTTAAGAATAAAGTATGTCAAGATTCACATGTCGTGATCACGTTTTGGTAAAGCTTAACTTTAGTGTCAGCTAGTGGATTAATGACAGATCAGATTCCTCATCGAATGAAAAGACGTGTTTGTATTTGACGAAATGTTGGGTGTTGCTCATCCTCCCGCAGAATGACAATCATCATCATAATTATTAGGCCACTCTCTAATCACGGTAATTATAATCGTTAGTAATTATTTAGCTACAGATTGTGGCAAGACAATGGAACCAGGAGAAATGTAGATTACTGTAAACACATACTCTAATTATTTTCCAAATAAATGAAATCAAGAAGACTGATTATGGTGTCAGGAGGCTTTTTGCGGTTCAACCTGTCTCGGTTTTATTTTTGGATCTGCTATGACGTTTTCTTAGAAACACTACTACAATTACAACAGCTCAGCTGCTTTTATTGTTGTCATGTACACAAGGTGTAGATGGAGAGATGTGATATGGCCGGTGCTGGATCATTGAAGGGTTAATGTTACCTGAAACAGCCGGGTCCCTGATAAACACGCAGGTGTCGGGAGCACAGGGTCCTTCAGTTCAGTCACATCATGAGAAATGAACCTGCTCTTGGTAGAGCTGAAACGTTAGCGGTGCTCCTCCACACAGAGCGTGTGTAAACTGATGCCTGTGGTGGAAAAACAGCTGCCTTAAAAATCCCCCCAACCACACGTTTTACTTTCCAACAGTGTCTTGTTGGTAGGAAAGTTTTGTGCAGCAAAACACTAAAGCTCAGTTTGTAAACTGATAGGGATTCTCAGAAGTCGCAAGAACAAATTGGTTGTTTCAGTTATCGTTAG
>NW_015546067.1:158167-165022 GCF_001515605.1 Sinocyclocheilus anshuiensis | reverse complement strand
CCCCCCCCCCCCATTATTCATTTTCCCTATTAGTATTTACTATATACTATCCTATTAATATTTTATATTAATATTAATGTTATATTTCTAGAATATAGTAATAATATTAATGATGAGACCACTACGGATTAATGTAAAGTCATATCATTGTTTTTACAAAAATAATGTATTTAATGAAATACATTATTATATATGTTGATATTATTAATATTAATGATGAGACTACCGCAGATTACTGAAAAGTCATGTCTGATTTTGTTTTAATTACGTGTATTTTACTAAAATAATAATGTATTGTAATGATTTTAATAAAATAATGTATTTAAAAATAATGTATTATTATAATAATTGCTATTATTATTGGTGTTGTTGTTATTGTTTTAAGTTTTTATTTGTGGGATTTTTGCTTCTTGATATTAATAATATTAATGAAAAGACCACTACAGATTACCAAAGTCATACCCTTGTTTTATCTATCTATCTATCTATCTATCTATCTATCTATCTATCTATCTATCTATCTATGTAAAAACAAACCAAAACAAATGTTCAATTTTGTTGCACTATCCCTCCTTTTTAAGTAACTTTGAATTATTATTTTTTAATCTTTTTAATCAATGTAAGTCTACCCTTGGATCTGGGCCTGTTTTTCCATATAGTTCAATTATATATATCACTTTTTAATCACTATTTGTACACATTTGTCCGATAATGATTTAGTGATATTAATGGCATGAATTAATTAATGGCATATTAATGCCATGTATCATACGGTATGCTGTGGGCCTTCACAACCACTTCAACATTTCTTCAGGATCTATATTAGCTAATTGTAAGCCTTTATTTTTACGTGTTTTCCACACTGCCAGTTTAGCCGTTCCAATTAGGTAATTTAATAAACACATTTTCTTCCTTTTTGAAAGTGTATATTTTACTCCACCAATGAATACCTTGTCAGAAAAAGTTTCATCAAATTTTCTGAACCAGTTCTTAAGCAAATTAGAAATACCTTTTAATCTCTCACACTTTAAAAATAAATGCTCCATATCCTCTTTTTCCCCACAGAATCTACAATCCCCTTTCACAGCTATATTAAGGTGTGCCACATGTCCATCTGTAGCTGTTGCCCCATAAATGATCCTCCATTGTAGATCACCAGTACGCTTCTCTACAGGAGGTTTATATAGGGCCCTCCACCTGTCTCTTATTAGGAAGTGTGGGTTCAACAAATCTGGCCACTTTGAAACTTTTTGCTTTCTCAATGAATCTTGATGCATTGTCTTTACTGTCATATTATACATTTATTTTTTTTGACATGCTTTTAAAAGAACAGAACTGGGGAGTCTGAACGGATAGAATGACATCCGCCACTTCTTCCTCATCCTCCTTTATTGCTGGAGAAACAATCAGTTCTGGAAATTCCACATTGTTCCCCATATCCTGGATGTTCTCATGTCTTTGTGCAATAAATGTCCTGTATCCACTCAGTAAAGCATTGTAAATTTCTTCCTTTAGATTTGACACAAGACGTGAAGATCTCAAACCTGTTGCCTCTTTAAGTTCTTCAAGCGATTTCCACCCTTCTTTATCCAATAAATGGTCCAACTTCACAGTTCCATTCCTCAATAAACATTTTCGTACATTTACGGAAGACAGCAATCTTGTTTGAATCAAGAGGTAAGTCTTTAAGTATGTCTTCAGTGCACTCAATGTCACAACTCTCAGCTCTATATCATTTTTTATAAATGTCTCCTGCCAATCTCCTCATTTCTGTATCTGATGTAACTGATCCATCTGCACGACGAAGATGTCACATCATCTTTTGCTGGACATATTTCCTTTCAAGGTTAAAAAAGAATGTGCTTGGAGCATCCATATCTTTAATGGAACAGTATCTTGTTCTTATCAATGCTCCTTTAGCTTGTTCATGTAGCAGAAAACTCAGTTCTTGTCTTTTCTTATTTAGCCCACCACATTGTACAGCCTCATTATTATTCATAATTTGTTTTTCTAGAGACTCATCCATCTGTGAAGCTTTCACTGTTGCGTTCAATATAGCCGATGAGTGGAAAGCATAGTTTTGGCAAAACATTTTTATATTGGCTTTACCCACATCCCACCATTGGCTTAGGTTTTCAAAAAAAATTTTCTTCAGTTTCCATATATTCCAAAACATTTTAAATTTTTCACAAAAAGAGACATCCTGTAATAACTTAACATTAAAAATCCAATAATAATTAGCTTTGAGTGTCTTCTTCAGATTAAAATCCAATATAACCGTATGATGATCTGAAAAACCGGCAGGTCTAATAAAATTATTCATCACCTTATTATTCCATGTCTTTTTTAAATAAAACCTATATTCCACGTCTTTTTTAAATAAAACCTATCCAATCTTGCTCCACTAATTCTGTTATCAACCACTTTTAACCATGTATACTGCTTTACTCCTTCATTTCTTGTTCTCCACACATCAGTTAATTGGAATTCATTAATAACGTTTTTTAATGCCTCACTTGACTTATTGAGTGGCTCTTCCCCATTTCTGTCAAAAATAAAATCTGTTGTACAATTCCAATCACCTCCAAGTATTAGACAAACATTATCATCATATTTTTATTCCTTAATTCCATAAAAAAACCCCAGCCGTTCTAGACCATTATTAGGAGCATATACATTAACAAATACAAATTCTATTCCTTTATACTCAATTTGTGCTAATAGTAATCTTCCTTTAACAATTTCTTCTATCTTTAAAATATTCACATCTTCAAAAAATAAAATAGCTACTCCAGCACTATTTCTTGTCCCATGACTCAAGGCAAAGTTTCTTTTCCACCATATGCCCCATTCAACTTCATTATCATTGTCTGTATGTGTTTCTTGTAAAAAACAAACATTAACCTTATCAATTCTTAACAATTCTGAAATCTGTGCTAATTTATTCTTATCCCTCCCCCCATTAATATTTAATGATCCCAATCTCCACACATCCATATAGAGAAATAAGAAATGGATAGAGAAAGAAAGAAAAAAACACAGAGCGGAGAATGCCACTTGTGATTTGTTCATATAACTATTTTTCTTTTTGAAACTTTCACTTTACTTCTCCTTAATTTCGTTAACATCTTTTTCAACCGGAATCTTTTCTTTTTATCCAAGGCTTCATAACTCACTGTTTTTTGCAACCACAGCACTGATCCTATAAATGTTTCCACATCTGGAAAGAACTCTTCAACATCAACAACTTTACCAAATGTTGTGTCAAGAAAGTCATTAATTTCTTCTAAGGAATATGTGTCCTCCCATCAATTGTGACCCAATGTCTGAAATCTCAGAAAGTGCATCTTCGTCTCTCATTTCTGCATCACAGTTATCCTCCTTTTCATTTTTTCCAACACCATTTTCTCCACTTGCTGTAGGCCTAACGTTTTCCACATCTACACTATTATTTGCAACCATTACTGTTGTTTCATCATTCAAAATCGCACTATCAATTCGACTGTCATTTTCTTCAGGTGATACAACAACTTCCTCAGCTCTTTGGGCCTCATTTTCTTCTACCACCTCCCTAACTCTCTGAACCTCATTTTCCTCAACGTCTACAGACTGAACATTTTCAGCATCATTCACAACAACCTCCTCATTTTGTCTAACGGCTTCTTCAACGATTTGAACTTTATGTGGGCATGCTAATCGCTTATGCCCGATATCTCCACACTCAAAACACTTCATGTGTCCAGTATTTGCATACACCATATACGCTCTTACTTCATGCCAAACTCTAAACGACACATCTATGTTCAACTCCTGTTCATTTAAGAACATAAAGACCTGTCTTCTAAACGACATTATGTGTTTAATAGCTTAATGTTTACATCCTAAAGGCACTGTTTTAATTGCGCTAGCTAATTTTCCATATCGCAAAAGCTCTCGTTCTATCTCCTGATTTTGAATGAACGGAGGCACATTTGAAACAGTTACTTTAATAGTTGGAGCAACCAGCGGCGAAACAGTAATAAAGTCTCCACTCACCACTATTCCGCTGCTTATAAGACGATTCACTTGTGTTCTTAAATTTCTTAAATTCGATGGGATGAGTGAAAATATAAACCAAGAAACAACAGAGTGCAGCAGCATTCAACAATGTAGAGAGAGAGAGAGAGAGAGAGAGAGAGAGAGAGAGTATCAGCTTTGTCTCAGATGCGTGTTCTTAAATTCGATGGGATGAGTGAAAATATAAACCAAGAAACAACAGAGTGCAGCAGCATCGTGTCCATTCAACAATGACTGGGATTTTAAGCCAAGTGACTTTTTGAAAATAATATCTTTATATCATTAAAAAGCATGATTATTGTAAGTAAAAAGCTTTTGTCTAAAACTCTGCATCATAAATCACTCGATCATGTCTAAATTTAGGACACGTCAGTCCTACTTTCTGCTGATCATTCACCATTAACACCCTCATGATGCTGGAAACGGAAAAGATTTTATGATGAAAATGTAAAATATGTTCTTTTCCTTTAAAAAAATACAATCAATCAATCACTGTAAAGATACTGCATGTTATGTAAATAATATATATTAAATAATAAAGCGAACTGAATTTTTTTGTACTTACGGTAATTGCATGTTATTTGCAATTAAATATATTTTAGTTGAAAACTATTTTAAATGCAATTACTGTTGCTGAAGTTCATTTTTGAACCATGCAATTATAACTTTTTTTGTATTTAAATATATTTGTAATTTCATATTTGTAATGAAGTTGCAGTTTAGTAAAATACAACATGTATTTGTTTCAATTTATATCAAATGCAATAACTGTAGCTGAACTAAAGTGCTTTTTTTGACCCATGCAATTAGACTTTTCATTTATTTATTTATTGTAATTACACATTTGTAATGTAGTTGCAATTCCATACATTTAAATATATTACATCTAAATCTAATCTTGAATAACACACTACAGTTAAAATTATCATGAAGTATTTCATGTTAGTCTTTACATTTAGTATGTTAGTCAGCACATTAAAATAAGTGTACCTAAAAGCACGACAAAAGGTTATTATAACCAGTGTTGAGGAAAGTTACTTTTAAAAGTAATGCATTGCAGTATTGCATTACTCTTTAAAAAAGTAACTATTTGCATTACTTAGTTACTTTTTATGAAAAGTAAGGCATTACGTTACTTTTGCGTTACTTTTTACATAATGCATTTTTGTGTTAACATTGAACTATTGTAGGTTTGCATAACATTATGAGTTTGATATACTGATACTGAATCTGTTTTTGTGTGAGATGAGTAAATGCATGTTGACATTTAGTCTAGAACTACAGTAACATCATGTTCACACAGCGCACACAACGCCTCTGCACTCACTCCTTATTTCTCTCAATATACCAACCGGAGAGCTGCCATTCAATACATGGAAAACAAAGTAACTGGAGTTACTTATTTGAAAAAGTAACTCAGATATTTTCTTGTAAATTAAAAAGTAATGCATTACTTTACTAGTTACTTGAAAAAAGTAATCTGATTACGTAACTCGCGTTACTTGTAATGCGTTACCCCAACACTGATTATAAGACACTTTTTAAGTGTATATCAGTGTGTTAATAAACATTCAAGAAATTGTACTCTCTTTATGTACACTTAAGTGGTCTTTAATTTCTTAAATATTATATGCAAGCAGTGTTGGGGGTAACGCATTACAAGTAACGCGAGTAACGTAATTAGTTACTTTTTTATGGAGTAACGCAATATTGTAATGCATTACTTTTAAAAGTAACTTTCCCCAACACTGTATGCAAGTACATTTTTTTTAAAATATGCTTATAAGATTTGAAGTACACTACAAGTGCTCATTCAGTACAATTATTCAGAGCTATGAAATGAACGTGGATGCTAGTAGAGCTCATAATCATTTGATCTTGAGAAATGTTTAATTTCAAATCATAATCTGTTCAAATTCTATCTTTTGCTTGCAGAATTTGTGGTGTTTTGGCAGATATGATCATTTCACGTTGTTTGCCTCTGATTTAGGGGAGACACTTTGGTTACTGGGGTGTTTTTTTTCGAGAAGCAAAAGTCTTCCTTTGCTCTCCATTTACAGTAATCTCATTGCCTTTCAGGAGAAGCAACTGAGATCTCATTTGTGATTTTTCTTTCGTTCAGGATAGTATACGAGCAACATGTTAAAGGGAAGGAGAGTTGATAGAGAAATATACACACGTATGGAGGAATAAATGGGAGTTTTTTTCACTACCTAAGTGAGTTGACATAAAAAATAACAACATTGAACCTATTTCTGTGCAAGTGTTTGTTTGGGGAGTGTTCACCGCTCCTGAGTGCTAAACACGGCCCACGGTGACTTGATTTTACAAGCATGTCTGGTGCTAAACAACCTTTTGTCCTGTCAAACTCAGAGAAAATGGCCACTGTTGCAACACAAACGCCTCATAATTGTGCGTTTTGCGTTTACTCTTATTGACTTTTGGCCAATAATAACACTGGGTTGCATTGCCTGGGTTAGCATTTCCACTGTCAGTTACTCAGAACAAGAGCATGGCATATATTAATGCTGGATGGAGCATTCAATAAATCAAATGCATGAAATGTTCCAAATGTAATACTGTTTGATTTGCGTTCTTGTTTACGACTAACTCAATTTCACATATTTGGTGGCACATGTTGTATTCCCTTGTATAATATACTCCACGGCACATTGTGTTCGATGTATTATTAGTAGCAGTTTGTGTGTTAAATGAAAAAATTAAAAAGGACATCCTCTCCACTATTATTCAAAGGGGCTTTCTGAACAAATGAGAATTTATGGTTCATAAATCACATGA
>NW_015546067.1:157930-158103 GCF_001515605.1 Sinocyclocheilus anshuiensis | reverse complement strand
CCCCCCCCACTTCCATATGCGTTGTGCTCGGCTGCTGGAATATGAAACAAATAGCATGAGAGCACTTCATCTCAAAAGCACAATATAGCTGCTCTTCTGTCACCAGGGTGAAACAACAACCATTTATAATTAATCCAACCTGATTTATTTCCTTGACCTGTGTTTCTCTGTCA
>NW_015546067.1:155159-157750 GCF_001515605.1 Sinocyclocheilus anshuiensis | reverse complement strand
GGAGAGGTTTTTCTGCTGATAACTCTCCTCTCTGCCTCCATACTGAAGAAGCCGTGATGAATGTGTGCCCGACATACACAGGCAACATCCACTGAGCCTCAAAGGCCTGTTTCAGCCATATAGAAACATGTCTGCTTGCAAAACCAACATAATTTTAGTAATAAAGTAATTTTTTGCCCGTATCACTGAAAACCAGTTGGTACAGTATGGACATTGCATGTCAGCCTTTTTGTCAACAACAACAAAAATAATAATATAATTAATCATTTATATAATAATAATAATAATAATAAATCTAAAACTTCTCGATCACTCTAACAGCATCAGTCTAACTTGCATCGAAGAAAATTTGGCAAAGGTAGCAGATGTAGTGGGTCAGACACATCATTTGTATGCCTCTCAATCGACATCCTCAGCAGGTCATCTACGGTCTGTTACTCAATGCTAGCAGAGCCCCTGTGAGAACACTGAGATGCTCTCCCTTCTGCATTAATGACTACAACTACAGAGCTGTGAAAAAGTTTCTGCACACTTTTATCATTGTATGTTGTCAGAGTTTATTGTGGATTGTGATTTATTATTATTATTATTATTATTATTATTATTATTATTATTATTATTATTATTATTATTATTATTATTATTATTATTATTATTATTATTATTATTATTATTATTATTATTATTATTATTATTATTATTATTATTATTATTATTATTATTATTATTATTATTATTATTATGTATTTATGTCTGTATGAAAATGGGAATTAGCTCAACAACCTAGATTATTTTATTTTATTTTATTTTATTTTATTTTATTTTAGAAAAGGGAATTAGCTCAACAATCTAAATTTTGTTAAACATGAAACAGGTTTTCTTAACAGTCTGCCAAAGGAAAAGGTAGGGAATAATCTAAAATTAAAAGGAAGAAAATGACTTTGGGAGAAAAAAAAAAAGTGGAACAGAAAATTGTCAGGGTGCTCAATGACAGGGTCTCAGTGGTCCAATGAAAACAAAACAGCTTCCTTAATTTAATCGCAAACTCTCGCTTGTACTTTTATTTTCACAAGGACTTATTTAAATTTACCGATAATCAGAATTCTCATATTTGATATTGCGTATTTAGTTTTGTAGCTTAATTAATGAGCTATTTTTCCTCAATAAAGTGCTTACAAAAAGATAAGTGTGACTTTATGAACAGTTTGTTGAGCAGCAGATGGTCTTCTGCAGGCCTGCCATGTTAAATTAGTGATGACGATGTCTCTTTATGTGCTCTCTACTGTGGCAACCCATAAAAATCCTCATTAGGCCACTGATTAATAGTACCTTTTCCCCAGAATTAAGCCGTGTTACTTTTTTTCGGAAATTAGTGCAAAAATATGTTAAACCCTGTACATGGCATACATTAAAATTCATCTATTACTTTTTTTTTTTTTAATAATTGCATTAGTAGTTATAATTGTTCTTATTATGTTCATTTGTACTGTATATTAAGGCTAATTAAATACCTATTAAAGATGCCACAACATTTTTGGCCTCAACTTGCAAAAGAACCCGGAGTTCCTAGCTGTTTAAAATGAAATAAAACTCTATTCACATAATGTTTTTATTTTTATTTTATTATTATTATTTAAAACAAATTATGTCCTACTGTGCCACCGGTAATCCAGCACATCAAGTATCCGTAACCACATAAAGGGAAAGCGTGAGGGCTTTAATTACATGCACAAATAATGAGCCGGCAAAATGTGGGGATTAACATGTTTGCTTGAAAATGTTGGTTTTGTTTTGAAATGTTCTCTTGGATGCATTCCAGCGCACAGCGACTTTATGTCTGCTGGCAGAGATACAGCGCTGCCTGTGGAGGAGCAGCTACTGGCTGAAGGAAAGCATGGAAATGAGCAGGACTCTTCTGAGGGGTCTGTGAACAGTGTGCTTGTTGCTCGTAGCTCTGCATTACAAATTGTAATCTTGTGATGTTGATGTTTTGAAATATTTAGAATGAACCCTTGTGAAAAAAGGACGCTTGCATACTTACATATGCATACTTTTAAAATGAGTACTTGTTATGGAAATGTTATACTTGAAAAGAATATACTTAAGTGTGAATTGAATGTATTGTTTTCGGACACTTAATGTCCTTACTGTTATTTTTAATGAAATAAAAATGTATTATAGTTTACATTTATATTTACATTTAGTTATTTAGCAGACGCTTTTATCCAAAGCGACTTATAAATGAGGAAAATAGAAG
Organism: Sinocyclocheilus anshuiensis; assembly: GCF_001515605.1. NCBI lineage: Eukaryota > Metazoa > Chordata > Actinopteri > Cypriniformes > Cyprinidae > Sinocyclocheilus > Sinocyclocheilus anshuiensis. The sequence goes on along the minus strand of NW_015546067.1, from coordinate 155,493 downwards.
CTATATAATATATAAATACATATTTCAGTTAATTTAACTTAAGAATGCTTTTTTGACTCACTTAAGTAGGATCTTTGTATGCAATTTTATAATTATATTGTTTATAGTAAACTAAAATATACTTAAATTGTAATTTCTATTAATACTTGTTGTGTATATATATATATATATATATATATATATATATATATTAATTAAATATTTGTAATGATGCAATTTAGTAAATTTAAAATATATTTATTTTAAATGTAGTATCGACTAACACACTACTGCTAAAATTATAATCAAGTACATGCGCTTTACTATGTTATTTATCAAATCAAAATAAATGTAC
>NW_015546067.1:142165-152320 GCF_001515605.1 Sinocyclocheilus anshuiensis | reverse complement strand
TTTTCTTAACAGTCTGCCAAAGGAAAAGGTAGGGAATAATCTAAAATTAAAAGGAAGAAAATGACTTTGGGAGAAAAAAAAAAAGTGGAACAGAAAATTGTCAGGGTGCTCAATGACAGGGTCTCAGTGGTCCAATGAAAACAAAACAGCTTCCTTAATTTAATCGCAAACTCTCGCTTGTACTTTTATTTTCACAAGGACTTATTTAAATTTACCGATAATCAGAATTCTCATATTTGATATTGCGTATTTAGTTTTGTAGCTTAATTAATGAGCTATTTTTCCTCAATAAAGTGCTTACAAAAAGATAAGTGTGACTTTATGAACAGTTTGTTGAGCAGCAGATGGTCTTCTGCAGGCCTGCCATGTTAAATTAGTGATGACGATGTCTCTTTATGTGCTCTCTACTGTGGCAACCCATAAAAATCCTCATTAGGCCACTGATTAATAGTACCTTTTCCCCAGAATTAAGCCGTGTTACTTTTTTTCGGAAATTAGTGCAAAAATATGTTAAACCCTGTACATGGCATACATTAAAATTCATCTATTACTTTTTTTTTTTTTAATAATTGCATTAGTAGTTATAATTGTTCTTATTATGTTCATTTGTACTGTATATTAAGGCTAATTAAATACCTATTAAAGATGCCACAACATTTTTGGCCTCAACTTGCAAAAGAACCCGGAGTTCCTAGCTGTTTAAAATGAAATAAAACTCTATTCACATAATGTTTTTATTTTTATTTTATTATTATTATTTAAAACAAATTATGTCCTACTGTGCCACCGGTAATCCAGCACATCAAGTATCCGTAACCACATAAAGGGAAAGCGTGAGGGCTTTAATTACATGCACAAATAATGAGCCGGCAAAATGTGGGGATTAACATGTTTGCTTGAAAATGTTGGTTTTGTTTTGAAATGTTCTCTTGGATGCATTCCAGCGCACAGCGACTTTATGTCTGCTGGCAGAGATACAGCGCTGCCTGTGGAGGAGCAGCTACTGGCTGAAGGAAAGCATGGAAATGAGCAGGACTCTTCTGAGGGGTCTGTGAACAGTGTGCTTGTTGCTCGTAGCTCTGCATTACAAATTGTAATCTTGTGATGTTGATGTTTTGAAATATTTAGAATGAACCCTTGTGAAAAAAGGACGCTTGCATACTTACATATGCATACTTTTAAAATGAGTACTTGTTATGGAAATGTTATACTTGAAAAGAATATACTTAAGTGTGAATTGAATGTATTGTTTTCGGACACTTAATGTCCTTACTGTTATTTTTAATGAAATAAAAATGTATTATAGTTTACATTTATATTTACATTTAGTTATTTAGCAGACGCTTTTATCCAAAGCGACTTATAAATGAGGAAAATAGAAGCTATATAATATATAAATACATATTTCAGTTAATTTAACTTAAGAATGCTTTTTTGACTCACTTAAGTAGGATCTTTGTATGCAATTTTATAATTATATTGTTTATAGTAAACTAAAATATACTTAAATTGTAATTTCTATTAATACTTGTTGTGTATATATATATATATATTATAAATATTTTTTGTGTATATATATATATATATATATATATATATATATATATATATATATATTAATTAAATATTTGTAATGATGCAATTTAGTAAATTTAAAATATATTTATTTTAAATGTAGTATCGACTAACACACTACTGCTAAAATTATAATCAAGTACATGCGCTTTACTATGTTATTTATCACATCAAAATAAATGTACTTCTTTATAGCACGATAAGATTATTAAAACAATTATTTAGAATGTATTTTAAGATAAAACTTTTAATTTGACATTATTGAAGTGTATTTTTAATTAAGTGTACTTAAGTGCTAAAAAAAGCATGAAAGTGTACTTTTACACTTTACACTTAAGTGGCTTTTTATTTCATTTTTAGTACATTTTTTAAAATATATTTTAAACTATTGATTATAAGTGCACATTTAATACAATTAAGCACACTTCTTTTTCACAAGGGAAAAGAATGGCTAAAAATATAATCTTTCAAAAAGTAAAAAGTAATTTTACTGCCTAATTCGATCTTGGTAAGTGTTAAAATTGGAAAATCGTGTCTGAGGTTTGTTCTTTTGAAATTGGATCACTGAACTGGTTGCATTACTGTAGAAGACTTGAAATGTGAATCTATTTTACTCTATTTCTTATGTTATGTTATGTTCCATGGAAGGAATGAGAGCAAAATTGTCTTTTTTGGTGAACTAGTGATCTGAACTGGTGATCTCTTCAATCAGATCTGCACCTTATGACTAGTTTTTGGTTAGTTTTATGACTTAAATTTTCTTCTAATTATTAAACCGTTCCCTGTTTCATAAGCTTTCTTCTGCACGCCACCCTTAAGCATATTTGCTTATCAGTCTCAAACCAGAGGTCTATTCCTGTCTTCCTTAACCAAAATAATGAGAAAGGCCATAATTACAGAGTTTACAGCAGGATTGTAGAAAAAGAACTCTGCGCAAAACTTTCTTTAGTCCCATTAATGGAGACTGTTGTAATTAGCTCCTCGCAGATTCTCTCCAGCAGCACTTTAATGGGTAATGGGTAATTTAACGCGTTATAACTTTCAAAATAGTAATTAGAGTATAGTTACAAGCCGAGGTCTCTATACGTTACTTCCGCGTTACATTGCTAACAGAATGCAGTGTTTTATAATCTAGAAATTGTAAAAAGGATGTAGCACACGCACTGTGGAGTCAAGTGCCAGTAGAGACCTTGCGATGAACTGAGATGTCTTTTAGAGATTTTAAATGCAGCGCTTTTTGCTGACATTATGCCATGCCAAACCATGCACGCAGCAGCCGCTTGCTTTCGTTAAAAATAAGTGTTCTATGAATGTTGATGCTTTAATAACAAATATTTATCGGGAGCGTGTATGCTGGGATTTCATAAATTTCATGGAGAAAAAAGTAACGTAACTAGTAATGTAACTAATTACTAATTACTTTTGAAATAAAGTAATCAGAACAGTAACGTGATTACTTTTAAAAGGAGTAATCAGTAATCAGTAATTTGATTACATTTTCAGAGTAACTTGCCCAACATTGATTATTCATAGCTGTTTTCTTGTCCGTGTGTTAGAGGAACGGCTGATATGGGGCTGATTCTTCTCAGCAATCAAGCTACACTTCCCTCTGATCTTCAAGCGGTAAAAATCAACTGCATCATTAAGTTCCTGCCATTTCAACAAAGTGGGAATCAAGCAGAAAGACTCTGAGGGCATGTAATCAGTCTGAGGGAATACATTTTTATTTATTCCAAACAAAATGCAATTATGCCTGACTGTCTAACTGATGTTTCTAGGAACACTAGATACCAGTGGTGGCATCGTGTTTACAAAATAACAACGTTAAAACGAATGAAGGCTGCACATGCAATCACAGCAAAAACATCTAAATTCTGACTTTATCTCCTGCCGGCAGTTTCAAAACCACCTGAATTTCATCTTCTCTTCTTTCTTCAAATTCTCTCCGATATGTGACTGTGAGGTAAGCCATAGTTAATTGGACATGTTAACTGACGAATGATTATCATCTCCTGTATGCATATCCAGTTCTCTGTGATTAATCCTCAATTAAAAGACCTCACATATCGCAGCGGAGATGATATGACCTGCATTTGAACCTGTACCTCTGCATGAAGATTGAGCCCGTTTGGTTACTCGCCGCGCCATTCGTGGACCAGTTTTTTAGTTAAAGTTTAGCGACCCTTCTAAGTGAAAAGTAAGCAGTGATTAATTTTTTAGACAATATATTTGAATAATTTATTATCTCAGAGGAGCAGATCAATAGAAGCCGAAGAATTGCCTGAGAGTGACTTGTTGTACTTGTGACCTCTTCTCAGATTTCCCAAAGGTCTCTTGCTTCCTTTCTATGCTTGGTGTCACATCCCATCAACTAATATCTAGTAGGTGTTTTCCTTACTTTCTCGTGCTGCTTGTGTTTTATTTATTTAGTCAGTCCTATCACATATTCGCATTTCCTTTCAAATTTTAACCAAAGGAAATCTAAAACAATTTTAGCACAAAAGACTTGCTGGATAATATCCAGCCCCTCTTTGTGAATGCCGAATGCCTCTCTTAAAGCTCCTCCCATAATCAGTGTGTGATCTGACACAAGGCTCAAATGAAAAGAAAGTGGCTGCAATTATACCGAAAGATTAATTGTCATGCATATGTTGACTCACATGCTCAAACAGAGGCGTGCGGCACACACATCTCCGCAAACAAACCGCTCTCCCTCAGCCATCTCCTTCCCCTGGCCTTTTTGTTTGTGGGAGAAGATAAATATCCTCATGACTGAAAGGCCCTGCTCCTGATGCATTTTCAACAGTCCACTGCTTCAATTACATGTATTTACTTACAAGTCAGAATTTATTTTCAGCTTGGTGCAGTCCGATTTGTTTTCATGCGAAAATGGAAAGGTCTCTGGCACTCTTGTGCAGGCTGTATTTTAATACGGTGCCGCCACTGTCAATTACCACAACATTTTACATGCAAATGCCTTAATAAATCAGCCTCCTGTATGGACGCGTTCACACCCTGTAACCGCGACTTATATACCTGCATTGGACTTAATGAGAAAAGGCTACTGGGTTGTTGCCGTGGAGACGCACTGACTATCATTCTTGTGCAGGGCAATTTGAAGGGATTCTTGTAAAGTAATACACTATAATATATGATGGAATTTTTCCAGCTGCCGAATATGTCTGCTGATAAATGAGGTGGATAAATGTGGGAACTGAATTTGTTGAGCTCGGCCAAATTCTTGACGATTGACTGGCCATGGATGCTACTATTGGCCACAGCCACTGGCGTCTGGGCCTCCAAATCCAATTGCTGCTATGAGCCAACCAGTGTTTCAATGTGTCAGTTGGCTTAACCCTTTTCCATAGTTCATTTTCCTCAGTGTCCTTATGGGTTAATCTGAGTTTCACATTGTGTGTGTGTTTTTTTTTTCATACAATGGAAGTCAATGGCTGCAAGCAACTGTTTGGTTACCAACATTCTTCAAAATCTCTTCTTTTGTGCTCAACAGAAGAAAGAAACTCATACAGGTTTGGAACAACTTGTGGATGAGTAAATGACAGACTTTTCAGGTGTAAGCAGAGCCTTAAAGTACAGCACTTTACCCCCGATCTCCTCTCAACCTCACAGTGAATGACACTTAATTTGGGGGATAAGATTGATTAACCAACAATTTAATTTCAATTTAATTGTATGTCTCGATTTGACTGAGAGAAATAGAGCGGGAAAGGAAGCGACTGGAAAATATATGAATGCTAATGGGAATGTCAATGTTTTGGCAAAACATAGCACATTTGGAATTGATTGTTTTGGTGCGCTTACTCAAAACACGTCCCATAATGCTCACATACTAGGTTGGTGGGAAGCAAGTACACATCTTTTGTGGCTGTTTGAATGCTTTCAACCACATGAGCATCTACACTACGAAAGCAGTCTGGTTTCAATGTGTTTTCGACTACCTCTGGAAGTGGTCGAAAGTGGACATGCTCAAAACATTTTAGACCCTATTTACACCTGTATTTAACGTCATCCTCTTGCAATCGTATTGATGAAGACACATCTTAATTACCAGGTGAAAAAATGGCCTTAAAGTGGCACTTAAACTCCTCTCCACTTCACGGTGAATGACGCTTTACTTGGGGGCTTAACATTTGATTTCAGACCACTTTGCTTAATTATATGACTCGATTTGGCTGAGATTATTCGGGGGGAACAGAAAGAGAGAAATAGAGTAGGAAGGGATATGAACGGCAATTTTTTGCCACATCATAAGTTGGATTCGATTGTTTTGGTGTACTTTTTTCCCCCATAATGCTCACATATTAGGTTGGTGGGTAGCGAGTAGGTGTCTTTTAATGAATTCAACCACTTGAGCATCTACTCTATGAAAGCAATCCGGTTCGAATGCGTTTTCGACTCTGGAAGTGGTTGAAAGTCCACAAGCTCAAAACATGTTAGACCCCGTTTTCACCAGTATTTAGCATCATCCACTTGTGACCAGATCATAGAAATGCATCTCAATACCAGGAGTAAACACTTATTACCCCCCAATATCCTCTCTACCTTACAGTGGGGACTACCTTATTTGGGGACATAAGATTGATTAGCCAACGATTCGATTTTAGACCATTTTGTTTAATTATACAACTCGATTTGACTGAGATGAATTGGGGAGAACAGAAAGAGAGAAACAGAGGAGGAAAAAAGAGCTTGCAAAATCAAGAACGTTAAATATTGAAGTAGTTGCCAGAGGGCTAATGGGATTAACAATGCAAGAAAACAGTCCCACGTGTGCTGGAGACGCACAGCCCAACCCCACCTTCAGACTCAAGGAGCCTCATTATGGAGTAATTGGCTTTGGGGGAATCTGGGGTGGAGGAAGAGTGCCTTTTCAAGGTCAGTTACTGTAATATGGCCAAATGAAAACCCATTGTCTCTCTTCCTAGGTTTATAGCACTCTCCTCTTATACTGTAGAATGAGTATGGAGTGGCTATCATCATTGACCAGCACTTGATGTAAGCCCTCATTTCTGCTTCTCATTCTACACCCCACCCCCCTCGCCCTCCCTCTTTTGAGTATTTCCCCAGCTCTCCTCAATTAGCTCAAATGATTGCTGTGTGTCATTCAGAATATGAGGTACATCTTGACTTTAACTCATTTAGTCATGCTGTCTCCATTAATGAAATCCAACAGCAGTATAAATAATTGATGCTACGTTCTCATGTTTTATGTACCAGGTTCTGTTTGATGAATTATGCTTTTTTACCACATTTAGCTAAGTGTCTCAATTACATCTGTGCTCAGACTGTAATTTTTTTAGATGAACCATTTTGTGAAACAATATTCAGGGTTTCCTCTTTGTCAATGTTTGAATTGGCTGTTAGTGCTCTTGAAGGGTTGGCTCAGACTGCGCTGTTCAGGGATCAGTCCCACATGTTTGTGCATATTCAGCAACATATATGATTATTTATTTATGATGGAATGAATAAGTGTTTTTTGTTAGTCTTATTCATTTGTTGCATTTTTCGTTACTAACAAGTGCTGAGGTGGTGCCATGATGGTTTCGCAGTAAAAATGAAGAGATTCTTGTCGAAAAAAAATTACACTTTGACATTTTTTTCGAAGGAATTATTACAGAAATAATATACTTTAAACGAATATACCGTACCACTTTATTTTAAGGTGTCCATGTTACACGTTACATGTACTACTATTATAATAACAATTAATTATGCATAATCACATGCAAGTAACCCTAAGCCAAACCCAAATCCTAACCCTAACCATATAATAAGTACATGTAGTTAATTAATATTACTCAGTACTTATATGTATAATTACACTGTAACAAGGACACCTTAAAATAAAGTGTAACCGAATATACTTTAGTGCAAACTGAACGTAATGTTAATTCAAAATGTATTATAGTTTAAATTTATATTAAATGCGATTAGCTGAAACTTTAGAGTGCTTTTTTGACCCACTTAAGTAGGACTTAAGTGCATCTTTACACGTAATTTTGTAATTACTTCTATTGTCATATATTTAAATTTTATTTTATTTTTTATTTATTTATTCAATTTATTTGTACAGGGACAACGCACAACAACAGTGTTGTGCCAGAGTTAGCTATAAAGCTAATTTGCATCTGCAGTCCCTGGGCAGGATGTTGTTACAAAATTACAATATTAAGTCACACACAATACAGTACACACAACACATACAATATACAATATCACATCATACTCCATTAAATTACAAAACCAAGTCAATGATCACATATTTGATTTTCCTTAAGCCATACTTTAAGCGTAGTTTTAAAAATACTAAATGTTGTACACTCTCTAATATTAACAGGTATTAAATTCCATCTTTCTGCTGCTCTAACTGAAAAAGCTGATTGTCCAAAAACAGTTTTCTTAAATGTAGTTGAACAGTCACCTCTAACTGATGACCTAGTCTGCCTGATATTGTCCTTACAGAAAGTCACACATTGTTTAAGAGGTGGTGGTGCAAGATCATGAAATAGTTTGTACATCAAGCACACATCAGCAAATAATAAAAAATTGTCAAACGTCAATAATTTATAATTTTTAATAATATTGCAGTGATGATAACTCCTTGGCTTTTTAGCTAAGTATTATATTATATTGCATGTCATGCATTTAAATAGCGGCTACGTCCACACGAAGCCAGAGCTTTCCCTATCCGTTCTTTTTTTTCCCTCATCTCAAGAAATATCTGCATCCACAGGAAACCACGAAACCAACACAAAACGATGTAGTATACATGCCAGACCAGCATGTGGTGCTGTAATTCTGCCACAGAGATACACTAAAAAGGAGAAGAAGACTTGGACTGTGCATCAAAAAATATCGGTTTCACTCTCCCAAAACGCCGGCTCCGTCTGGACGAAACGCCTATACGATACAAAATGTATGCGTATACAGCTTAATGCGTCTCCGTGTGGACGGGGCCATATTTGTAATTACACATTTGCAATGATGTTATTCAGTTAATTTTAAATATATTAACTTTAAACGGAATATCAAATAGCACACTATAGTTAAAATGATAATCAAGCACATTACATGTGCTTTAGTATGTTAGTTAATGCAAATTTACTTTACAGTAACATTGAATTGAATTGATAATGAAGTACATCTATGATACTTTTATGGTGGTTTTGCATTCTTTTTGAAGCTTGAATGTTTTAGTCCTGATTCGTGGAAAATTTCTCCTTTTGTGTTTCACTGAAATAAGAAAGTTACACTGGATTGAAAGGACGTGATGTGTCGAGTAAATAATGACAGAATTAAAATTTTAGTGTGAACTGTTCCTTTAATAAATTATGCAAAAATGCACAATTGAACTTGCTAAAAATGGCAAAATCTGGCTGAACTAGAGGTAAAGCATCCTTCTAGATATCACAAGTCACATCAGAAGCAACACAAATAATAGCATGGAACATACAAAAGCAGTAACTACAGGCAACATGTCCTGGTTTGAACATAAGCTTTGTGAATTAAGGCAGGCTATGAATACAGCATATGGCTATATCATACTCTGTGTATATAGTCCTTCTTCTTAAACTGATTGACCAAGTAGTATTAAAAAATGGGCCAGTGTGACCTTTTTGCATTTTTAGTGCTCATGTAGGCCATACATATGTGCAGTCCATTTTCCCCATCCGCTCACAGTCTCCAGGCTGGATCTGGACCAGTTGGTGTGCAGTATTGATGCTCAGTAGGGACGTTTGGGTCAGAGAGACACATGCTCCTTTTGAGAGGACGTACTCTAGACAGATGGGCTTCTCAGGAGTGAAGGTAAATCCTGTTTGACTGGCTCTGTGCTGAACGGAGAGAAGCTTAAGAAATCAATTTCAGACCCATTAATCTCTTTTCTGCTCTTGTCATCTGTGGCTCATGTCTGGCCTGTTTTAATGTAGGGACTGACATGACACAAATTCCAATTCTTTATTTTGATTTTTGCCCCAGTTTGGTGAAGTATATCAAGACAAAATTTATTTGTTTTGGGACAATACACACAGATATTTATACAGCAATGCAAAATGTCATCTATACTCTCATACTCATGTCTGTTTTTGTTCAAGCTGCATTAGTTTGGCCCAAATTTGCTTTCCCATTCAAGACTACAATATGTTCAGAGCAAAACTAAAGAGAGACAAAACAGAGCGTTAAAACAGTGACAACTGCACAACCAAATTACCTGAACCGTTTTGTCATTTTGTTCCAAGTTATGTGACAGACTGTTGCACTAGCTCCTAGTTTGCTCTTCAGCTTGAGCAAACACACCGTCTAATTGGTGATATTCTGAGCATGCCATGTTGTCATATTTATATTCAAAACTTCTCAAAAGCCTTAGACCCACATCAGCCTGCGGACTTGTAAATAGATGATGAGGGATGTGTCTCCTTTTAAAGTAAAGGAAAACCAGAACAAAATAACAAGGAATATTTCTAACCTGTATATGCAGGTGCAATTATCAATTGTGGACTTTTGCCTATTTATTCATTTATTTATTTAACTTATTTATACTTTAACCTATTTTTAGTTATA
>NW_015546067.1:134444-141973 GCF_001515605.1 Sinocyclocheilus anshuiensis | reverse complement strand
ATATATGTTTATCTTTTTTATTTGTTTATTTTTTTTTATTCTATTTTTTCTATTTAAAAATATTTTAAGTAATTCTCTTTATATATTTATGGACTTATATTTATTATAAAACTGAATAGAATAATCTGAATCTGAATGATCTGAGCTTACATAAAGGGTGAGAACATTTGTGTTTATGTGTTTTGCGTTCTTTTTGAAGTTTGAATGTTTTAGTCTTGATTTGGTGCATGGAAAATTTCTCCTTTTGTGTTTCACTGAAATAAGAAAGTCACACTGGATTGAAAGGACATGATGACTCGAGTAAATAATGACAGAAGTGCACCTGTTCTGAATGCAGAAATGTCCTTCTCTGCACATCAGTAAGAACACTTGCATGCATTTATTGTGAATGACACCAACTGTGTACAGTTTCATTCTGAGGAAGTCAGTAATAACTACACAGAACATCCATAAGTTATTTTTCCTTCATATCACAGTAGGAGCAACATTTCATGAGGCCCATCGAGGCAAAGCCAGTCTGCCAAATGAGGTCAGGCTCTGCTGGAAGAGCTCTCGAAACCCAAGCTGTTGCTGTAATAAGGTGAGGGTACGGAGCGTGGAACTGAAGAACCTTCCAGCACTTCCTCTCCATCTGGAACTGAAGGTTGTCAGGGGGATTTTAGGTCAAAGGTCTTTGTCAGCTTTCAAAGCTCCCACCTCATGTCCCTCCTAGAAAAGCTGCACATGCCGAAGGAGAATGGAAAATTGGGTTTATAATTGGCCACACAGAGCTAGATCCGCAAGCTTGTTGAATTCATTGCCAGCGCAGGTATTGATTGAAGAGGAAATGCACAGGGATATTATAAATGTGGAATTCAAAAATAATAGCTGTTGTTATTGTGTGAATGTTTAGTAGCGCAGTATGTGTGTTTTTCAGATGCTGACCAAGATGATTTTGTTGTACACTTAAAGGGCTAGTTCACCCAGAAATGTGGTCTGCTGTTATTTTCCCAAGTGATCCAATGAGTTTTGGTGAAAAACAAACAATCTTTAAATAATTTTCTAAAATTTGCCCCGTGCATATTCACGTCCCATTCTGGTAGCCGCATCACATTAAATTTACAAAAGTGATTTTATATACATAGAAAGCATATTAATACCTCACAGATTTACAGCGATGCCTGTGTTCTTGGTAAACCAGCATTTGGTCTGACAGAACATCTTCCCTGCTTTAGCTGATCTGTGCTCATCATAAATAAATAATGCTCCATTTTCATTTCCTCTCCAGTCTCATAGGAAAATGAATGTTGACGGCTTGAGGAATTTCTATCAATATTTCCTCCTTATGCAAGTGTATTTTTCTCCATCTTTATACTCAAGACAAGCAAATTAATTCAGAAATGCTTTGACTGGAAGTAAGTGGGAATAAGTGGCTCCATACAGTTAAATCAACACGAGGAAGACAGTCCCATCTCTGTTTCTTCTTACGGAGAGGCCTGTAGTTCCCTGTTCCCTGGAGGCATCTGCAATGAGACAGCGGCATCTTCATTTTGACTGGTGTCTAATGTAGCATGAAAATTCAATCCCCTATTTCAATCCAGAGACATGTGAAAGCTATCAGATGAAGAAATAAAACTGTGCTATGCTAATCTGAGCCCATAAATATGGGAGTGTAATAAGTCACTGTCTTACTAATGGAAAATGAAGGAGTGAAAAACTCAGGAATACTGAGGCTAATTGGTGGAGAACGCAGGCGAGTAAGGCATTTATTAATAGAAGGGCTTGAGGTGGCAGTGCGCAATGGTGGACGCAAACTCCCAATTATACATGCAAAACGGACCAAAAAAGTAAAATGTGTTTAAGGGGTTAAAGTGACAGAATTACCGGTCTTTGAATGCTGATGCCTTTTTAGAGGCATTCCTCGCACATTTGAGTGTGTGATATTGATATATTTGGGATGGGCTGCTCTCTTTTTAATCTTTGTTAATTTGCTATCTTATTGCGTTCGGGTCAGTCTGTCCGTTTAACTCCTGTGAATAGCCAATAGAGACGGATAGGCTTACACGACACCTGACCACATAATTGACCCCGAAGGTCACCCTCTTTGACCAGAGCTGTTGAATGAATTTGATGATGCTGATATTTGTACATTATAAAGAATGAAATTCAGTGTTTCAGCACAAAATCCATGACAATTTCTATCCATTTTATCTCAGAAATCACTTCCAGCACTATATTAATGGAGCACTTAATAAAATTGTATGGAATTTGAGCAAATTTAATGAATTTACTCCTCTGAAAATGATCTTTGTTTCATATTGATAATGGTTGGTTTTCCTCAGCACAGAACAGAAGTAAATATATGCAACGTTTACTTTATAATAAGAATAATTTCATGATTCAAACATGTTGATAAACATAATAAACATAAGCTAATTAACATAAACTAATTACCACTAACACATGTGCAAACAGATTTCTCTTTTCAATATTATACGTTGACATTACTATATATATATATATATATATAATGTAAAAAGAATGAGCATTCTATTCCATTCTATTCTATTCTATTCTATTCTATTCTATTCTATTCTATTCTATTCTTTATTTAGTTTGTGTATTTTTTCACTCCTAAGCCTAAATACTACTAACACAAAGTACAAACATATTTCTTTATGAGATATACATTAACATGCTGACTTTACAAACTATAAGCATATTTTGTAAAACAATAACTATTTATTTATATATCTGCATCCTGTAACATTTTGACTGTTCCCACTTTTTAATTAATTTAATTTAATTTAATTTAATTTGGAATTGAATTGAATTGAATTTTTAAATTTTACAGGGTGGGATATAGTTCATGGTCTAAGTGTTCATCATCGTAGGGGTCTGTGGCGCTTTAACCCTAAAAGCCTGAATCCTTCACCACAAAGCCTGAAGGGTCCATAGGACAGAGAATCCACAGTCCAGAGAATCAGCCTGGCTTCTGAAAGTCAGAAATACATGCAAATTGCTTGTTTGAATGCATGTCTGTATCAAAAAAGATGTCAGGGATCATGTCATCATTAGAAATGAACTCACATTTCTGGATGTGAAGCTTTTGTGCTGGAGGCAACAGTGATGCTTTTCTGAAAGAGCTGTCTTTATCATTCGCTCTCTGGCCTGTGTGTGTGTTAGAGTAGCATTACAGTAATGACCCCTACCCTGTCCGGACCAGCGGACGCCATCTTGGCTCTGGTTTTGACAGGTTACAAGTTTTACATAACAAGGAATTCGCAGCAGGCTCCTGGTTGTCACAGCCGATGCAGTGAAATAAGAAGTAATGAGAGAGGCCCCCGCCGATCACATGCTGCTCATGCGAATTTCCTGCGCCTCTACGTTGGGGTCTGAACGCAGGTTCATGTCAGTCTGCAGGAGCCAATGTCGCCAGCGAGAGGCCTTTCTGCGCTTTTTAATTAAACATACAGGAAATTTACCAGAGCTGAGTGCCTGATGTCCTTTACAAATCCCCGTAAGGTCATTGATACAGTCTCTAAAACTGAGCCAGAGCCGTCGAATATCAGAAAATGACGCAAACCAGCAATTAAATGTTAAATAGCACAAATATCCTTTATGTATTTAATCCTATTTTATTAACCAGTGTCTTTACTGCTGACCTCCAATGATTCAGTTCAACCATACCATTAAGCAAAAATGACGTTAGATAAACATAACATTTGTGTTTCTTTTTTTTTTTTTTTATTGCTGAAGAGTGTTGAACTTTCTTCTCTTGCATCCTATTTTTCACGCAATCCAGAATGGCAGCACAGCTGAAAGGTTTGTTTGGGCTGCATCCTCTACTGTACAGATGTGAATTTACATTTCCTTCAGCCTGAGTCTTATTCCACTTTTGGTGTAAAAGGGTTTTGGCATTTGCTAAAAATATAGCTTTTTTAAATTAAAAACAAACAAGTGAGGCCAGCTCAGATGAGAAAAAGTAACGCAAAAGTAATGCAACATGTTACTTTCCATAAAAAATAGCTAAGTAACGCAATTAGTTACTTTGTTAGGGAGTAACGGAATACTGTAATGCATTACTTTTAAACGTAACTTTCCCCAACACTGATCAGCATTTAGTCATTCTGTGGTTTATAAACTCAATGCTACACCAAATACGTGAACTAGAGCACGTTATTCAAAGAGGTCCGGACTTTGGCAAATTTTTCATGTTCAAAAATAAAATTTGTTCTCTGAATGCCTAATTTGCTGTTTAAAACTCCTCTTGTGCGTGTCTGCATGCATAAATAAGTTTAGAAAGTTTGCAAGAATGTTCAGCGTCCATGGTATTTTATTTTAGTTTCTAAATTTTCTAAATATCAGGCAACACTGTATCGGCAATTAATTAAAACAACAAAAACAAACAAAAAAACATATCTGTCAGAAACGTTATCAAAGCTATCAAAAACAGCAGCATTTATTAGTATTAGTACACAGATCTGTAGAACAAGTAGGTTACAGAATGAAATGAAATATGCAAACACTAGCCATAAAGAAGTCTATGCTATTTCATTAAGTGTAGTAGTTAAATCAAGTCATGCTAAAAACATTCATAAGAGCACTAGACAAAGTTATCATCTGCATAGTAATGGTTATTAATGAAAACTATAACAGTAATATGTATTGTTGCATGAATAATAAACTGATACAATTATCCACCCCTAACCTGTTGTCACAAATCCGGTTCATGGACTTCCGTCCAATTACCACCAAAGGTCGCTCTTCCATTTTAATGACTCTCTCACTACACAGACTTTCACATGTCACCCCGGACTACATTTCCCAGCAGCCATTTCACTAATCACACGTTCACCTGAAACCAATCACACACGATATATAACACCCACTCAGATCCTGTTCAAACTGCCGAGTATTGTTTAAGCGTTTATGCTGTTTAGCGTAGCTACTTTACGGAGCCAATTCCCCATCATAGTTTGAGTTTTCCATAGTCTAGTCATAGTCTTGCCTTGCCTGTTTTCTCGTGTTCTGATTCTTGCCTGTGCATCCTGGATTACCCCTCTCAACTCAACCTGTTGCCATTGTCTGACCCTCGCCTGTTTCTGACCACGCCTTTAAATAAAAGCTTTGCAAATGGATCCGCACATCTCTCGTCCCTGTTGCCTCGTTACACCTGTATAGTAAAGTATTAACAAATTTTGATACAATAAATAATTTAAAAGTGTTCATCCCTCCAAAACAGAGAAAACATATTTTTACAAACATCTCCATGTCTAAACACTAAAGTGTTCAGTGTATATAATGAGTTGTATTTGTAGGGGTTACTATAGCACAATTCTTAACCCCACCCAAGACCTCACTAATTTCCAAACCCTGGTTACAGCCATGCTTGCACAAACTGCCAGGATTTATTTATTTTTCTGTTAAGACACTGGGATAATTCTAGCGTTCATTAAGTCATTATTGCTGCAAGATGTGGATAAACTGACATTTACTGATTAACGCTTGCTCATGATTTTGGCAGTGGTGCTAAAGAGGCACCTACGGTTGGTCTTGTGTTGTTTATAAGCAAGCAGAGCTGATTTGTCATGTAGGAGGCTGTCTTTCAACGCAAGGTAAAGCATTTCAAGTGGAACATCATTTTCTTTTCCCTTTTTATGAAGCTTTATTTGAGTGATGAAGTGAGATGAAGCTGCGTCAGGACTCCATTTTTCGCCTAGAAATAAAATGTTAAAGGGATAGTTCACCCAAAAATTATTATTCTATCATCATTTATCAAGTGTCATGTCACTCCAAACCAACTTTCTCTGTTCTGTGAAAGATAGAAGAAGATATTTTTGTCCTTATAATGAAATTCTGTGCCTTTTTACTTTAAAGTGCATTTTAAATCTGTTTTAATAATCTTTTGTCGTGCTTTAAAGAAAAACACTTATTTTGATGTGTTGACTAACATACTAAAGCACACGAAAAGTACTTGATTATAACTTTAACTGTACTGTGTTATTCAATATTTCATTTAAAGTTAATATATTTTAAATGTACTAAGTTGCAACTTTATCATTACAAATGTGTAATTACAAATATATTAAAAAAATTACATAGAAAGTATATTTTAGCTTACCATAAATGCTTGTCAGTACATTCAACATATACATACAGTATATATATATATATATATATATATATAACATAAAAAACATAAAAAACTGAAGTAATTATGAAATTGCATATACACATCCTAAAATTCTACTTAAGTAGGACCAAAAAAAAAGACTCTGAGGATCAGCTAAATGTATTTAATCTAAATGTAAACTAGCATACCATTTCATTTGATTGCAATTAACATGCAAGTAAGTGCCCACTTTATTTATTTATTCCTGTCATGTTTACAAGTAATATAAATTGTTATTTGTTTTATAAAATATATTTGTTTATATTACTTGTAAACCTGACACGTATAACAACAACAACAACAACAACAATAATAATAATAATAATAATGATGATGTTTGTACATATTTTTTTTACAAATATTGTATTGACAAAAACAATTGAAAAATGCTTCCAAATATCTTTTTTTATGTTCCACTGAAGTCGTTGGAACAACATGAGGGAGAGTAAATTCTAACAATGAGGCATTAGCTGTCAACAATCTAATGTTAATCAATCGTGTTTTTCTTTAATAGGTTGATTGTGGCTATTAAGGTCGATGACACAACATTTGTCACGTTACCAAAGCAAATCCCTCTTTTGGACAACATCTGAAACTGATTTGAGAAAGATGGTGAGTAAAACTGGCTATAATCTTGTCATAAAGCACTTATAGATGGCTCCTGGCTCGCGGCGAATGGAGAGGAGGGTGAGTAAACGGATCTGCTAGAGGTGAGATATGATTTATAGCCATTGTGGAGGTCGCAAGCAAGTCAGCTGTTAGTATTATGACCAGGTGGTGGTTGAGGACAAAGAGGGCAGCATTCCCCCTCTAGAAAGGCCTGGAATCGAGTCTGCATATAGTGTCTAAATTAGCAGCCCTCGCCATATTACAAGGACACTTGTTCTCACGATCGGAACAGCGCTGTTCCTCTGCGGACGCTCATTCCATATATGTACATAACAATTATAGCAATTTTCTCCCAGAGCGTTCCACAGCATGCTGTTCTCATAAACTGGAGGTCCGGTGTAAGATTGATAATAAAGAACTGGCTCATTAACAGAGCCATTAACCATGTCCGTGTGTGCGCTCCCTAGAGCAGTGTGGGGCTGGATGGACATGCCACAATATGAAGACTAATTACTTTTGAAGAGGGACTAGATTCCTGCACTGGAGGCCTGGAAGAAGTCGAGCGGCTGATTGGTGTGATTGTACAGCTAGGGTATCGTTTGTCGTTGCAGTCCTGTACGCTGTGGTTCTTCTGAAACCAGATTTCCTCTAGTTCTAAACAGGGAGTGGTCTAATGTGATTGCATGGCACTGCACCTGCTCAGGCCTCAGGAAGGGATATTAGCATCCTCTGTGTTGCCATGGATGATTTTGTGTTAGAAGGAAAG
>NW_015546067.1:119544-134423 GCF_001515605.1 Sinocyclocheilus anshuiensis | reverse complement strand
TATCAGCTTTATTTGGAAAGAAATGTACCTTTATTACTGAGAAAAAAATGGAACGTCATAAAGTTACAATGTAAAATACATTTTTGTTTATCTATTAAGTATAATATACTTTATATTATTAAAACTATTAATAATATCTGTGATGATGATGATGATGATGATGATACAACAACAACAATAATAATAAACTCAATTATGCAATGTGGAAAAAATATTATTATTATTATTATTATTGCCCACTATATTCACAAGTAATATAAATTATCATTATTCATATTACTTGCAAACCTGACAGGTGATAATAATAATAATAATATTACTTGCCATGTTAATAATAATAATAATAATAATAATAATAATAATTAATATATGAATAATATAAATGCTAATAATATATAATATAATAATAAACAATTATGCAAATTAAACTCCAAATTGCAGCAGATGTGGTTTTGATTTGCCTCGACAAAACACATCCCATCCCACTAATATCAAAATAGTCCTAACACATCATTAACGCATGTAACAATAATAATAATATAACATTTTATTATTATTATTATTATTGTTTTTGTTGTTGTTATTACCTGTCATGTTCACAATAATACTATTAATAATAACAACAATAACACACAATTAATACACTATGACAGAATTTTGCAAATATGTAAATTATTATTATTATTATTACCTGTCATGTTCACCTGTAATACTAATAATTATGCAAACATAATTTCATTAGTATTTATTATAGTTGTAAAGCATTTATTTGTTCACATAGTTTCGAATCATAGACAATCTCAGGTCTTCGAACAGCACACACCAGGATCAGGTATTTTGATCTTCCTCATGGTGTGAATTCAGTTTGGCTGAGCTGCTGATTTATCTCAAGTGAAACAGTAGGCCACCCACGTCTTACACGGCTCGCTCATGAAAGCACAGCTTTTGTTGTGCTGCGCGATACGTCTGTATTTCCAACCCTTGACCTAATGCATACAGATACCAAAATGTTGACAGACGACGCCTGTCCACAGACTTGAGTAAGAAAGAAAGGGCCGGAAGCTTTTCTTGTATGTGTCTTGTGCTGTTTTTATAGCAGCATATGGCCACAAAGCTATAAAACCTTGGAGCCGGAAAGAGACAGGTGGCTTCCATTCTGCGCTTCCTCACAGACCTCTTTCAGGACTGCCATGTTGTCTTTGTGAAATACATGAAAGAGTTAAAGCAAAAATACCACTACATGCTACATTATGTTCTCACACACGCTCTATTAATTCTAACAAAATAACACAACAAAACAATAAAAATGTCCCTGATCTGTTTCCTACAATCTGAGCAGTGTAAGCTGAAAGTACCTCCTGATCAACAGTTACTGTAAAACATATTGCAAACTAAAGAAAGCATCCTGTGTGAGCTTGTGTTTAATGATACAGAAATAAAACAAACACCACATTTTGCTGTTCAATGCAACACTCGTCTGCCACAACAATGTAATCTCATGTCTTTGAGGTATATTCTTTTGGGGCTCTCAAATATTGATTTATAGCTATTCATTTAATAAATTAGTTGGTCAAAAACAAACAAACAAACAAACAACAACAACTAACTAACTAACTAAATAAATCCATATCTGCCAATGCTTTTGTTTTTTAATATTTACAATATTAAATCATCATTATCAAAATTAAGTAGGTTTTGCTTAATATTTATATGTATATACACACACACACACACACACACACACACACACACACACACACACACACACACACACACACACACACACACACAGTATATACAGTATATATATATATATATATTAAGCAAAACCCACTTCATTTTGATAATGATGACTTAATATTATAAATAAATATAATAATAATAAACAAATACATAAAATATTCCATTATTATTAGTATTAGTATTATTATTATTAGTAGTAGTAGTATTATTATTATTAATAATAATTTTGCCTGTCATGTTTGCAAGTAATACTTCTACTGCTATTACTACTAATAAACACAATAATGCAGTTTTGCTTCTCAAGTAAATGTATCTTGATTTTAGATTTAGATATTTGTGATGGAAAACAAGACAAACATGCAAAAATCATTTACAAACTCTAATATTGCACTCATGGCATTGCACAAAAGTTTTTTGTTGATCTCTTTTCATGATCATTTATTTTAGTGCCACATTTGGTCACATGAGACCCTTTCTTTGTCCTGTAGAAGTTAAGAGATATTTTTAAAGATAGCTAATGCATGTAAAGTAAATGTATCGAGTAGACAAATAAACAGAGTGAAAGTCAAGTAGGCCAGTTTCAAAGCAATGACCTGAAATCACAGCAGGTGTGGAAGTAAATGAAAAACGATCAATTTGAAATCAATGCGAGCAATCGGACACACTCACCCATGTAAATCCTCTTTCCTTTTTTCAATGAACAACCCTCGAATTCAAAATACAAGTGATCTTAAAAGATGTGTGTCTCCTTCCAGACCACCCGAGCATGAGATCTGACTCGAATAAACATGAAGACCTTTTTAAAACACTCGATATCTCGACCCTGTGCATGGTTTTGATGTGCGCTGTGCGTGGCTTGATGATGAAAGCTCTTGAATATCTCTGGCTGAAGTTTACTGCAGCACTTATACCTCGGCTTTTATATGCATTAGTGATGCGTTGAGACTCTTTTGATATTAGCGGGACGGGATGCGTTCTGTCGAGGCAAATCAAAGCCACATCTGCTGAAATTTGGAGTTTCATTATTGAAGAATAATACAATTTTCGACTGATTCTTGTAGAATTGTTTGGTGTTTGTTAAAATTAGTAGTTTTATTTGTAAATGCACCATGGCAATAACGTATTGTTTGAATAGTAATATTTACGTTTAATATGAACATTTAAAAAAGTTAAATGTTCAAGTTGAAGGGAAAATGCTAACCAGTAGAACAATGTGCATTTACTTTTAATATGTAATTTAGATATATGTTTAGCATGTGCAGGATGATGATGCGTCAGCCAATGTGTTATTAATGGAATAAAAAAAACAAAAAAAACAGTTTTCTTTTTTAGTTCTAATTTAGTTTTCATAGCTCAAAATGTAACATAAATCTCTCTCTCTCTCTCTCTCTCTCTCTCTCTCTCTCTCTATATATATATATATACTATCACAAACATTTAGTTGAATAATTGAATAACCAATGACAGACAAAGCCAGTAAAAGAGGCAAGTTTAAAAAAGGTACATTTAAAACTTCAATGCAGGCATATACATATACATATTTAATTGCATAATAGAAGCCTGTGAAATCAAATTAAATGATTTCACCCAATTAGCCTTTACATTTTAATGAATAGCAAAGAATAACTCAATAATTAAATTATTAATAGTGTCTTTTTAGTAGCACTGAAATACTATTTTAGCTTTTATTAATGTTTTAAATGTATTTTTATTTAGATATATTTTTCAGCAATATAGCAGTTAGCATTTAGCAGTTTATTTTCCCATGTTCATTTTAAAATACTGTTAAAATTGGAGTAATTTTGTTGTGTGTTTTTGTTGTTTTTAAAAGTGTCTTTTTTAATAATGTCGAAGTGGTATAGTTATTTCAGTTTTAGTTATGTTAGTACATCAAGTTAAACTAAATGAAAATGAGAAAGGTTTTCAGCTAGCTAAAATGAAATGAAATTAAAAAGTTTATTTATTTTATTTTATTTTATTCTATTCTATTTCAAGTATTTTCAAAATTTTTTTATTTCAAATTTTTTTTAAATATATTTATGGCTTTAGTTTTACTTAACTATACTATACTCCACAAATCTAAAAACAATAATGTGTCCACTCTAATTACCAAATAACAAATAGCATAACAACTTTGATTAATTAACTTCAAAACAGTTTCATATCGCTAGATCTTACAGATGTCAATATTCAGATGAAATAAGAAAATGAAGAGCATGAGAGCATTACCAGTCATTAAATGTGTTGAAATGAAAATTCATGCCTTCTACTCTACATCAAGAGAAAAAAAAAATGCTGGAGGGTCGTCTAACCCGGTCCTACCCTACAATTAAATATATCATTGTACATTATCACTGTACCATGCTACGTTTTTTGTAAGTGAAGTTGTAGAATGTTGATTCATGAAAGGCAATTACTGGAGAACATCTGGAGAATAACTGCAAAGAAATATGTGATAACGAAGCCCCTTAATTTACACACCCCTCTCTCCTCTACATGTGAAAACCCACCACCTCTCTTCAACCAGCTAAACTCCCGCGTCCCCAGAGGTAATGCACCGTACTCTCATCGCTCTCATTACCGGACTGTCTTTCCCAGCATCCGCCGGGCCACATGGGTGATAATTAATGCATTTGTGTGTCCTCTCTCTTCACTGACACATATTTCCTCATTGCGCCCATATTTCCCCATTCATTATAGTGTCATTAAGACATTAATTCCCCCTGCTGTGATAACCTTTTGCTCGCGCTACTGCAGGGGTCCATTGCATTGCTTCAGCGGCTCCCACTCTACATAGCACACAAGTTGTACCATTTAAATGACTGGGCTGTTGGCGTGCTGTTATATAACTGGTGTGTTAAAAATAAATGCGGTGAACGCGTCTTTACACCCCATTGCCGCCTCAGTCCCTGGGAAATTGGGTACACCGTGGCGGTTAGCCATAACGTGTGAATGTCAGCTTCAGATAATACTCTTATGATGGCTACATCTGTGGGGAAGGGTATACAAATATATAAAAAGAGGTGCATGCACACATACATAGCCTCAGATATCGAGCAGTTGTTTCTATAGCACCAAAAAGGAGGACACTTTGTGGGATGCAATGAAGCCAGGATATATATATTATATATATATACAGTATATATATATATATATACACACACACACAAAATCTAAATCTAGATAGATAGATAGATAGATAGATGGATATATATATTCCAACCTTAGTAAACTCATCTTTCATGTCAATTCTTAAATTTACTCAATAAAGGCAGATTGAATGACACTATAAGACTGATACCAATCAGATGAAATCAATATCAACGAAATCCATCGTTGCACTGCAGAAGTGGCACAAAAGCTGCACCTGAAGTGGCTTTTAGATGTATTTAATGCAGCTCAGAGATGCCATGAATGCATTTACACTGCAGTTACAATTGCATAAATAATCTTATGAAATTAATGATTTAAATTTTTAAATAAAATAAATATAGAACCACAAAATAATTTGTTAAATATGAAACTAAAACTGCCAGTAGGTGGCAGCAAATCTTAATATGTGAATAATTGTTTTACTAACTCAACCTATTCGTTCAAAACGACTGATTTATTCAGGAAGGAAGAACTTGCTGATTTCAAAATCACATTCTACACTTACTATTTCT
Source organism: Sinocyclocheilus anshuiensis (assembly GCF_001515605.1). Taxonomy (NCBI): domain Eukaryota; kingdom Metazoa; phylum Chordata; class Actinopteri; order Cypriniformes; family Cyprinidae; genus Sinocyclocheilus; species Sinocyclocheilus anshuiensis. The sequence goes on along the minus strand of NW_015546067.1, from coordinate 129,015 downwards.
TCCATTAAAATGTATGCTAAAAATAGTAAGAATAGTATACTAGTATGCATTTTCAAATTTAGAAACAGTCTTTATGAATGGCTTATTGGATCTTTGACTCACTTTATTTGTTCAAAAACACTGAGTCATTCCGGAACGAAACACCAGAGTGCAGATCAGAGGTGCAATGATTGGTGAAATAGACCAAAACAATGCATTTTGACAATATTGTGTCTAAAGTGTATCACTTGAACATAACATTCACATTTATTTATTTATTTTTATAACATTGTATCAAGTATAAATTAGCAATCTTAAAAAAAAAGGGGCAAAGGAGTGTCTCAAGTCTGCGCCGGTAGACGGACATGGTGTTTCAAAACCAGATGGATGGCCACCCTATATAGAGCTGAAAGCTACACCTTCATGCCTGCACTTCATGATCTTAGATATGGGGCAGCATGTGGCCTAAATGTGTGCTATTTCTTTGTGAAGGACAGGCGGTTGTGTGTTAAAAGTAGCATTTAAGGAGTCATTTATCAGCACTTATGCTTTTAGCAGCACTAGGTCTTCTGTTGGTGAAACAGGGCGAATTTGTTCATCCTCCTACTGTGATAAATGGCTTTTTAGAATTCTTAAAGTGTACTTAATGACACCGAGGTGTCGAGTTGACATCCCCCATGCTGCTCTCAACACCACCTTAACATTAAGAATCCCTCCTGCATGTGAAATCCATCTTCTGTGTCAAAACTGTGTCACAGAATGACATTCTCTGTGGAAATCACATCTAGAAATCAAGGCTTTGGTAATGCATTTTGAAGGCATACGTTTAAATAAGTCATAGCCTTCTAAGCACACCTTCCATCATTAACCAGTCACCATGGTCTACAAGTTTAATATGGGAAAGAAAAAAAAAAAATATATATATACACTTAATAAGAACATACTTAAACGTGAACTGAATGTAATGTTTTCGGACACTTATTTGCATGTTAATTGCTATTAAAAGAAAATGTATTATAGTTTATATTTATATTTAATGCAATTAGCTGAACTTTGGAGTGACTTTGACCAACTTAATTCACCCACTTTTGACCCACTTCATTCATTTAAGCAGGACTTAAGTACACATTTTATACGTAATTTAATAATTACTTCTAGTGTCTTTGAAATATAATTCAAGTGTACTGCCAAATGTACTGAGTTTATAATTTAATATAATTTCTATTGAAATTTAAATGTCATGTATATAAATATATTTGTAAATGCACATTTATAATGAAGTAACATTTTAGCACATTTAAAATATATTAACTTTATATGTAATATTGAATAACACGCTAGAGTTAAAATTATTTTCAAGTACTTTACATGTTTTGGTAAGTCAGCACTTTAAAACACGTCAAAATATTATTAAAACATGATGGAAAATGTACTTTCAAGTAAAATTCTTTCATTTGACATTATTACAAAGTGTACTTTTTAAAAGTGTGAAGAAACAGTCACGAAAGTGTCTCTCTTTACGTCACTTATTGTCACGGTGCACACACACGAGGAACAAGGAGATGCTGGAGAATGCTTTACCAAGACTTTATTTTCAGGAACCAAGCTCGGGAACATAAGCCCTTCCTTGGCTGAACTGGGGAACAGGGTAGCGCTTACGTGGTGCTGGCACTGGAGGGCGCTCTGGAGGAGCAGGCACAGCAAAGCGCCTTCGAGGAGTTGGGACTGGAGCGAGCTCTGGGGTTGGAGCCGGCACTGGGGCGAGTTCTGGGGCTGGAGCCGGCGCTGGGGCGAGCTCTGGGGCTTGCCACACTAACGTCCTTGGGGCTTGCCAGAACAGCTGATTGAGGACGGCGTCCCCTAACGCCGTCACCTCAGCGAGCTTGCAGAACTCCCGGGCGTACTCGTAGAAGGGGAGATCGAGGCGAGCTAGGGCGGCGACGCGAGCGGCAATTTCTATAGCCGCGGGGGGGAAAAACCAGGAAACAAAATAACTTGCAAAAAACACGGAAATTAAACACGGGGAAGGGATGCCGCTTACTGTTGGGTCCGCTGTTCTGTCACGGTGCACACACACGAGGAATGAGGAGACGCTGGAGAATACTTTACCAAGACTTTATTTTCAGGAACCAAGGGAGACGAACTCAGGAAGACGTTTAACAGCGGACAGAGAACTTGGGACTGGGAACACTATTTATACACACAGGAGGAGGGGATGACGAGACACACCTGGGAGCAATGAAACACTAATCAGGGGAGGAACAGGAAACTAACCAAATAAGGGCATGGGAAGGCACATGGGGAGCAGGACACACACAAAACATGGAACAGAGTCTGACACTTATGTGGCCTTTAATTTCATTAACAGTTCTATCTGCAAGTACAGTTTTTTTTTAAAACATACTGTACTTTAAAGTGCACTACAAGTACACATACAATACAATTAAGTGCACTTATTTTTCACAAGAAATATAGATTATAGATTTATTATGAGAAGAAAAACTATCTGCACTTATAGGAAGTCAGTTGCTTTTGGCAGTGGTTAGTTAAACAGTTTAGAAGTTAGCAAAAATTCACCACTCAGAATCAAGTAATCCAGAAAGCCTAAAACAGAAAAAAGTGTGATCTTATTTGATTATCTAGGTTACTTCATACAGTAGTTCAAGCTACACTCAGAACTTTCATCTTTTACTTTCTCCTGCTTCAGTTGGATGAGTTTAAACCTTATCAGCCGCTTTCTTTTTTCTTGCACATCCTGAGGTGAGATGTTCCTTATGTTCTGTTTCCTGTGATCTGACAGCTGTGCTTTTAACTTTTTACCACAGTGAGAAATCCACCCCACCTTCCAGCTCTCCCTGTCTTTCTTTAAAAGAATGAAAATAAGTGGGCAAATCCAATTTAATGCAAAGTTTATGTATCAACTTTCTTCTAAACGGCAGCTCCTACTAGAGACTCCTAGCTCTCTGTGCAGAGTCAGAATTTGCATCTCCAGTATGTCCTCTATAGAAACTCTATCCCTGTCTGTACTTTCGACGGATGAAAGCTGCAGCCTCTCCTCTCCTCCGCTCACTGGTACTGGCTCTTCTTACAATGGAGTCTGTCAGTCCAGCGTAGTACACTCATTCTCCTTTATTCCCCCTCTCTCCTTGACTTAATTTTCAATCTCTTTGTTACTCGGCCTAAAAATATAGTTTCTGCTCCATGTAAATCCACGAGCGGCTCCGCTGGGAGCCATCAGCCAATAAATGTATTGCTTCCTCTTAAGAGAGAAGCACCAAGGAAAAGTAAAAAAAAAAGTGCTGTTAAACTGCACTGAATCTCTAAAGAATAACGGACATTATGCATATATATACACACATATATATATATATATATTATTTTATTTTATTTTAAAACACATTAAAGGCAAATGTAAAGGTGCCATGATATCTGGTCACAATACAATTTAAACAATAATAAAAATAAAATAAAAATAAAATAAATAAAAATGGCAAACTGACCTTTTAATACATATACATATGGTAAAATCACTTTTTAAGTAATTTAAATGATGCCATATATATATATATATATATATACATTAAATTATTTATTTAATTTTTATTTTTTATTATTTTATTTTATTTATTTAATTACTTTTATGACCTTATGACCTCTAACTAAAATAGCATATGCATATCTTATAATTAATCTCAAGGTTAATATTTTAAAAGCCTCAAGAGAGAGCAGATCTTCTTCCACTCCAACATATGGTTCATATGATCCAAAATTAGCTGCCTCTAAAAACCATTAGTTTTTGCGGAATCCCGCATATTTCATAATAATGGATTCCAGTATGTTTCTGGTGCCGTGCCTCAGTTATTTACAAATAGTCCCGTATGTCAATTCTGTGAGGATCATAAGTGCGCTTGACTCCCCATCCATATTTCTGCGTAATAGTCCCGTATGTCAATTCTGTGAGGATCATAAGTGTGCTCGACTCCTCGTCCATATTTCTGCGCCTAATTATAATTCTTTGTAATCTCACAAGCATCTGTCATTCATTTCTACCCTCCTGGGTCCACAGACGAACACAGTACTTCATCTTCAGCGCAGGACCAACCTCGGTCTTAAAGTCTGTTAGCTTTAATTTCCAGTTATGGCTTTTTTGAACATAATTACGAGGAACTCTGAACACTGCCATTAATTATTCAAGCCTGTTACGTGTTCATAATTGATAAGGACCACACGAGTCCTTCCTTGGCAAACACTGCAAGAGTTCCCACTATTCTCAATGAGTTTAAAACACTTTTACCTACTAAACAGCTGCTTTTTTTGGCTTTGCACCACTCAAGTTAGACAACACACGCCAAGCCCCATGAATAGAAGCCACTACATACATCCACATACATGACAAGCTGCTATGAATCGAAGAGCTCCGGTCTTCTGTGTTTGCAGAATGTGACAGAGACTCTGAGACTGACATTATCACGTAGCCAATAAATGCCCACCTGTTTTCCACCCAATGCTAATCTAATCCAGTCTTCAGCCGCCTGCTTTGGAATTACTCATATGTCATATTCCGTCTAGGCCCCAACAGTCTCTGGGCAAAAGACATGACTGTTGTTAAAACAGGGGCCCGATACGCACAGTGACAGTTTCACACTCCGCTATAGTCCAGCTGACATCATACATCAGAGTCGCTTTAATTGCCCTTTCCTTTTGCATGCATTGCAAGAGAGAAAAGAACATGTAATATACATGATAGGATTATGGCTTTACAGTGTATAAAATCCAAAGTGACAGATTTATCACTGTGTGCAAAGAGAAAGGTTCATTGTGTCCACAGCTCGCTAATGAATGGCTTTCACAGTACGGCATCCCAAAAAAAAATATATATATATAGTGTTTTTTTGTTATTACATTTACAATCTATTAACTTTAAATGTAATATTGAATAACACACTACCGTTAAAATTATAATCAAGTGCATTGCATGTGCTTTAGTATGATAGTCATCGAAATGTGTACGTCTTTAAAGCATCGAAATGTGCACTTCTTTAAAGCATGACAAAATATTTTTAAAACACAATGATTTAAAATGTAAAACTTAAATTTTACATTATACGTCCACTTTTTAAGTGTCCTTAACCGTGTTATTAAGAAACATAGTCATGAAATGTACTCTCTTTAAACACAGTCAAGTGGCTGTTCTCATATAGCAATACATTTTTTAATATATTTTAATACAACGGACAAAAATGTGCTAAAATATGTTTCAAAAAATATTTATGTAAATATATTTTCTACCATTGTATTTCTTGGACATTTTTTGGTATATTTTTGAAAATAATTGAAAAAAAAAAAAAAACTACGGATTTGAAAAATTATTGAAAATTATTGAATCATTATAAATCCAGTTTTGATCGCTAGGATAGGCTATTCCATCCACCATTGCATTTAGATGTACTATGTACTGTAATATTGAAAATTTATTTTATTGCCCCTAAAATACATTTTTAAATATATTGTGATATATGAAGATTGAAATTAAATATATTTTCAATTAAAAAAATTTTTTTACAACTTATATTTAACATGTATTTTAGATATATTTTGGGCAGAATACACACACACACACACACAACACACACACACACACACACACACACAAACACACACACACACAAAATATACTTTAAAGATTTGAAGTACACTACAAGTGCACATTCAACACAATAAAGCACACTATTTTTTTCACAAATAAATAGCAATAAACTTCAACTCATTCTGCATGTTTGTACTACAGACATGATACCTGAAATCATGCAGCTTTCTGCATGAGAAGAAGTGTGCTATTACGTTTCTAGGCAATTGGACTTGCTATTTTCACTTGCTGGATGATAAAACAGGTTGAAATTGCTATAACCTGAGCCATATCTATGGGGGAAATATTACAGAAATATCCTAACTCAGAAATGTATCCATTTAGTAACCATGCCGATATCAGTTAGGCTCTCATTTAGAATACTGAACTTATCAAATCTTAAAATATATTTTAGTTTACCATAAATGCTTATCAGTGCATTCAGCAGTACACTTTAACCATATTTCAAAGACAATAGAAGTAATAATTAAATTACAAATACAGATGTACTGAAGTCCTACTATAAGTCAAAAAATCACTTTTAAGTTGTATTTTAAGTTAACTAGTATTTAAATGTAAATTTAAACTACAATGCATTTTTTATTGCATTTTACATGCAGTTAACTATCCAAAAACATATTGATTACATTTAGTTTTCACTTAAGTATATTCGTTTAAAGTATATTGTTTCTGTTTGACTTGAATTAAAAGTATGCAGCTTTTTTTTAACAGTGGTTAAGATGGTTTTGGTAATATATGGTTGGTAGTTTGGGTGTTGTTTGGTGCAAAGTCGATTAATTATTTATCACAGGAGTCTATTATTGGCCACCTGAGTGCAGGCATCTAAAGTTCACATGAAAAACAGTACGTTTCATCAATGGTTTAAGTTTAAATGACTTGCTCTTGCTATTTTTTGCCCTTTTAAGCACTAACGCAATCAAGTGTTTTTAACCCATGTTGACCCCCTCATGCAGCGAACAGAATGCAGCTCATGCGACGTCAGGTGATTCGGCTCCCGCAGGCCACAATAAGGCTATATAAATAACACGACCAAAATCTGAGGCAATCTCCCACTCACTGGGGGTCCCAGCCAAACGCTAACACTGAGCACAAGCCCTGATCAATATCAGGAATCAGGGTATTATGCACCTTTAAAGTGCTACTTGTGAGATCGATATGTTATTATTTTTCATCTGCTGGCTATATTTAATTCTCTCATTATTGTTTTCCAATTTCCATCAGGGCTCCTCTTTTTGGCCCCATGGTGCTGCGATTCTCTGATCCTTTCATCACACCTGCCTTTCTTCACATTCTGACCACTTGGAGGATGTTTACTTGTGTATATATATCTTTTTTTGCAACTCAGCATGTTGTGAGTCTCTCTAGACAATGGCATTCAGCATTCCTCTTTTTAGTGGCAAAGCAAGTATTAACATTGCTCATATTTAAGTTAAGGGATTTGAACAAAACCTCACTTGTGAAAATATAAGTACACTTTATCATACTTTTAAAAAGAACATTTATTATAAAAAGAATTGACTTTAAAAGAATATACTTAAGTGTGAACTTAAATAATGTTTTCAAATACTTAATTAGTGTTGGGGGGTAATGCATTAAAAGTAACGTGAGTTACGTAATCAGATTACTTTTTTTCAAATAACTAGTAAAGTAACACATTACTTTTTAATTTACAAGAAAATATTCAAGTTACTTTTACAAATAAGTAACACTAGTTACTTTGTTTTCCCATTTACTGACTGACAGATCTTCTGTCCCCATGTTGAGAGAAATCAGGAGTGAGTGCAGAGGTGTTGTGTGCGCTGTGTGAACATCATGTTACTGTAGATCTAGACTAAATGTGACCATGCATTTACTCATCACACTTGCACAAAAACAGATTCAGTATTCCTCAAAAGGAATAAAAACAGTGAAATGCAAACTCAGAATATGACACAAACCGGCAATCATTAAATATGTTAAATAGCACAAATATCCTTTATGTATTTAATCCCATTTTATTAAACAATGTCTTTGCTGCTGACCTTCGATGATCCAGTTCAACCATACTAAAAACAAACAAACAAAAAAAAAAACCTCGGTGAAGAGAGTGTAGATCTTTCTTCTCCTGTGTCTTATTCATCAAACGCCCTCTACTGTACAGACATGAATTTTCTTCAGCCTGAAGCTTATTCGTTTCATTTTTGGTGTGAAATGGCTTTTATATTTGCCAAAAATATATTAAAAACAAACAAGCAAGCCCAGCCCAGATGACAAAAAGTAACACAAAATTTACGCCATGGATTACTTTCCTTAAAAAAAGTAACTAAGTAATGCAATAAGTTACTTTTTTAGGGAGTAACGCAATATTGTAATGCATTACTTTTAAAAGTAACTTTCCCCAACACTGAACTTGTTAACTGCAATTAAATGAAAATGTTTTTGTAAATATATATTAAATGCAATTGAATGAAAGTATACTCTTTTTAAGTACACTTAAGAGGCTTTTTATTCCATTAACATTATATTATCTAAAGTACAGTACAAACATATACTTAAAAGATAAAAGATAAAAGATATAAAAGATTTGAAGTACACAAGTGCACTTTCAACACAATTAAGCACACTTATTTTTCACAAATCCTAAGCATTAAACTTGAACTCATTCTGCACGTTTGCACTACAGACATGAATGGTGCCTCAAATCATGCAGCTTACTGCATAACAAGAAGCATGTTATTGTGTTTTTAAACCAGGTTGAAATTGCCATAACCTGAGTCATATCTGTGGTGGAAATATTACAGAAACTTCCTAACTCAGAAACGCATCTATTTAGTAACCTTGCTGATTTCAGTTAGGTTCTCATTTAGAATATTAAACCTATCAAATCTGAACTTAAGACTTAAAGATGAAATCTCCCTACACTGTAAAAAGTAATCACTGAATCTACTTAAGAAAAGCGAGTAAACATAACTGATTTTTACAAATTTGTTGAATTTACTTAATTACACTGTGTTATGTGAACTTTCAGGTGGATGCAATAGTAAAACTACAACACTCAAGTTTTCTGGTAACCTATACATATACACAAGTTACCTATACAAAGTTACAGTAAGTTTTATTAACTCAAAAATGATAAACTAATTTGCTTGAGAAATTTGAGGCAATCAGTTTCCACAGGTTTTACAAGTAAGTTCAACTCATTACTTTTTACAGTGTAGCGATTCCCAAGCAACCATATACAGTAGCTTTGCCCTGGCAGCCACCCATAGCCATGGGCCCCGCTAGGGTTTCATGGCCCCCTGGCTTGGGCCTCCATAAGTCACGATCGGTAGTGAGATATTAGCATAATAACCTTGTTTGTAAATATTATTTTGAGGAATATTTAGGGTATTACTCCTTGTAAACTCTTGTTAAGGCTAAGCATAGACCTCCTTGTTCATAATGCTGTATACAGTGGGTACGGAAAGTATTCAGACCCCCTTAAATTTTTCACTCTTTGTTATATTGCAGCCATTTGCTAAAATCATTTAAGTAAATTTTTTTTCCTCATTAATGTACACACAGCACCCCATATTGACAGAAAAACACAGAATTGTTGACATTTTTGCAGATTTATTAAAAAAGAAAAACTGAAATATCACATGGTCCTACGTATTCAGACCCTTTGCTGTGACACTCATATATTTAACTCAGGTGCTGTCCATTTCTTCTGATCATCCTTGAGATGGTTCTACACCTTCATTTGAGTCCAGCTGTGTTTGATTATACTGATTGGACTTGATTAGGAAAGCCACACACCTGTCTATATAAGACCTTACAGCTCACAGTGCATGTCAGAGCAAATGAGAATCATGAGGTCAAAGGAA
>NW_015546067.1:112359-119312 GCF_001515605.1 Sinocyclocheilus anshuiensis | reverse complement strand
AATGGCTGCAATATAACAAAGAGTGAAAAATTTAAGGGGGTCTGAATACTTTCCGTACCCACTGTACATTATTCTTATTCCTTAAAATGTTGCATGTCGCTATAGTGCATCGACAAAATACACGTTTTGGAGGCCTACGAGCAAAGCCATTATGCCCGGTCGATTTTCTTCCTCACAGTAGCGGCGGGAGTTTAATGTATGCGCTCAGGGCTGCATCCTGCTTTAATCTTTATGGGAAATATCAAGATCAAACATCTATTAACTCAGTTAGAATAAAGAAGTTGCTGTATGCAGGGGCCATGCTAATCAGGTACGAGCACCCGAATGCATGCTGAGTCCGGAATGTATGGGAGGAATTAGCGGCGATTCTCATTTTAATGTAAATGAGCTTTTGAAGGCGATGTGCCAATCTCAGCGCACGGCGGGAAGAGGGTTTACCGCTTAGCAAATGACAGCTTGGTGATAAATCATCTATAATTAAACAATTTGGCACGAGCGTGTTGATGCCAGCCATCTTTCCTGGTGGTCTCTTAATGAAGTCGAAAGCTCGAAAGACGAATGTTTCGAACCCGCTCGGATCGGATAGCCTTAGGCGGAGCCCTCGGTGTCTTAATCAGCTGCACGTTATGATATATCCTTCCCTATTTGCTTTTTAAACATCCTCATACATAGTTTATGTGGACAAGTGCTCTCTCTAGCCACACTTGAAGCTGAGAGCCATTTCTCTTAGTAGGAGATTAATTGCTTTTGATCAAAGTTGTCACACGGTGTTGCACTGGTTGTAATGGACTTAAAGCAGAACAGGTAGAGCAATGAATGAGGGAAAAACATCCAACATTATCTTGTTGTTCGTGTTCCTGGTTGAGTAAATTTCATTCGTCCTTCTTGTTTACCCTCCACGTTTGTTCTGGGAGCAAGGCTTCAATGTCAGCGCTGATGCAGACAGCAGCTGAAACATGCTGTTATCAGACGTGAGAAAACCGGAGGTTGGGTTCACACTCGGCTCATTTGGAAAGGGCATATATCAGAAAGGACCATGTGACAGAGATTAATGTCGGCCCGGTACATGGAATAACATCCCCCTTTTGCCCTGGAACAACTTCCTGATAAAAGCACCAACGTAACAACTTAGCATCACGCTATAACAGAAAGGCATTATTCTGGTAAAGTTTACGACGGACAGGCTTCTCATCTGCGACAAATTAATATTTTTATGTGCTCTGGTGTATATCATGCCTTGATTTGCAAGTCTTTTTTTAGTCTGGTGTAAAAGAAAATATGCAATCACATTTTCATTATGTGATATGCGAAACAAGGACGTTATTCTTGGTAGCTGGGGAATGTAAAGTGGTCACATTCACTCCAGCTGTTGCCCAATCTCCATACTGCAAGTTTATGAAAAAAGAGAAAAAAATAAAAGAATCAGGCCCGTCAAATAAATCTGGACACACTTATTTCCAATTCTTTACCCTTCACAGCGTCCTTTATACGCTGTCCTATTATACAGCGGCCCCAGAAGGTATCTGGACACACGCAAAAATGTATGAATGTATTTGCATTAGATAACAAAATATCAAACCGAGTGGCATTTATTTTGAAGAAAGACATCAAAACATTTCACAAAATGAAGTTTGTTAGATTTTAAATTATAAAGTCAAGTCAAGTGTATTTGTGTAGCACTTTTCCACAAATACACATTGTTTCAATGCAGCTTTACAGAAACTCATACTGTTTTGTCTATAATGATTTAGTGCTTTACCATAGAGCCAGTTTTAGGGCAATATGACCATATATAATGATAACACAAGTGATCCTCTGGGTTTAGATCTAGCTGTATCGTATTTATAGTGTTGTTGTAATAGAGATTCCCTTTCATGGGAACTTCGAACTGCGTCCTCTAGGGGTCGCTATGGGGGACGCCTCGTCGTGACCCGTGTCTGAAGCATACATTGAAAAAACACCAACTCGTTGGCCGGCGACAGCCATGACGTCACTACCGGTGCGACTAAAGTATAAATAGGCGCCGGGAGCACACATCATTCTCTTCTTCGTCTTCATTGACTGTTTTGTTTGAAGCGTGCATTTCCAAGGAAAAAGTAAGAGCTATTTTTTCAATGTATGCTTCAGACACGGGTCACGACGAGGCGTCCCCCATAGCGCCCCCTAGAGGACGCAGTGTCTCGTTCCCTACTCAGGGAACCATGGTTACACAAGTAACCTGAGACGTTTAATATTAGTCAGCACTGTTCTTTCTAATGAGAGATTTAATTGTTCAATTAAGAGATTAAATATTGTTTGGTATTGTTCTATTAAGAGATTACCAACTAATATTTAATCTCTTAATAGAACAATACCAGCTAATATTAATTCTCTTAAAATAGAACAATGAAGAATTAGCGGTGAAAAGGCGTGGTTATTTTTGCGGCTGACCTTATTGAAAATGCATTTGTAGGAGTTTCCCTTTCAGACGCAAAATTTATGGGAGTAGATTAATCAATTAGAATGATTTACTAAGGTTTGTGCTCGTCAAATTACTGGTATTCGCACCATTATTTAATGCTCCAAAAAAGCATGTCTTAAAGCAGACACTAATTTGAGCTGCACTTGGTAGATTTTGTTGGTCATTATGGAAATGAATGGGCTTCAACGGGGCCTACACTTGGGAGGGGCCTACTGGCTGCAGGTAAATTATATTTTTAGAATAATTATTTATTACACATTTCAGCCAGGAAAGTTTGACTGCATTTTTTTTTCATATTACTTTATGTACAGGCTATAATTCTGCTGCTGTGCAAGCGCCCCCTTCTGGCAAAGAGTGAATTTGCATATTCGCTTATATATTTATATTTTAAGCAGAACAGTGTTGTAAATGTTAACTGGCATGTCAACAAGAAAAAACAAATAATTTGACATAATTGTCAGGAAGCTAAAAAAATAAAAAAATAAAAATAAATATCTAGGGTAGGGGGGCCTACCGTAATGCTGTAGTCCAGGGGCCTCTGGTTATTTTAAGGCGCCCCTGATTGTCAGTAAATCACCCGCAGAAATTTCCACTCCCATTAGCACTTTTTTGGAATTGCACTCTCACGCTAATTTGCCCTGTTTAGTAAATCTGGCCCTTAATCTCTTAACAGAACAATCCCGACTAATATTTAATCTCTTACTCTCTTAATAGAACAATACCAGCTAATATTAATTCTCTTAATCTCTTAATGGAATTACATATTATTGTTTTGTTAAGAGATTAACTGATTACATTTTGGTGAATATTCTTTTATTAAGAGATGAAATATTGATCAGTTTTGTTCAAAGCGAGAGTATTAATGAAAATATGATCAGTCGTCACAGGAAAATTCTGGAAAAGTCCGATGCTCAAACACACGCCAGGGTGTTCAAAAGTAAATAAGAGTTTTAGATACGTCCGGTTTTGTTTTAAGTGAGAGTGCACCATTCTCAGAGACCATCAATGAATATGTGACCGGCTGTCCTAAGAGAAAAATAACCGGTTGTCAAAGAGTCTAAATATTTTCCCCAAAAATAAGCAGCCATTTAAGCGACATTGTTGAGAAATACAGAGTAGGGCTTTAATTTCAATTAGTAACATTTATGATTTCAGGCAGAATTACATTGTGATTTCATTCCTTATGTCGTTGAAAATTACTTATATATCATGGTAAAGAATTTGGTCTTAAGTCGTTTAAACTGGGAGGTGTTAGAAACTCAACACATAATGCTTTAATAAAGCTATAGATCTACTGTTCAACTTGACTTCCACGTCCACTAAAACGACACCAGTTGCTTAAAGTAATTGCAAAAATGGCTTAGAAAGCTGAAGTTAATTTTGAGAAAAGCTCTAGCATCATTTGTGTACATATGCCATTTGTTATCTAATGCAGTGATATTCAGACATTGTATTGTCCAAATACATTTTGGGGTCGCTGAACATGTAACGCAGAGTCTTTTCTTTCTCTCCTAATGCTGTCTTCCTCTCCAGCCCCTCCCTGCATTTATTTATGCCCGACTCGGAGTCTCCACAGCCAGTATCCATCCATTATGTCCACCCCTCTTTAATTTGGTTGGCAAATTTAATTTACAAATGAATACCTTGCCTTTCTAATGGCCCATCTGGAAAGATAAATACACTTTTGTATGGAGAGTGTTTGATCACTTTTTTCCCCTCTCTTGTCTTCCTCTTTGATGCTGGTGAGCTGGATAGAGCGAAGCCATAGATGACAGCAGGAAGAGAATGAGTGCTTGAAATGCAGCTAATGTGGCGTCTTGATTGAGCAGTTTGTCGCACAAATGCATGCTGTAACATTGCCAGATTAATTAAACTTTATATTATTGCTGGAATCAGAGCTGAGCACTGAATACTGTTAATAGTGTATGAATACAAATGGATGTTGGAATTCAAAACATGTTTTAGCCTTTGTATCAACATATTTATTTATTATTATTATTTTGTAAAGTTCGATCCTCTTGGTTCAACTGTCTGCTCTTTACATTGTGAATATACACATGCATATGTCTCATGCATACTCATTCATTTGTCTGCTTAAATGATTAATATATTACAATTATTATTATTATTACTTTATTTACATAATATCTAAAAAAATGAATATATATTTCTATTAATTCGATGAACAGCCCAAACAAACAAACACAATGTATTTATATAATATCTGGAAAATGAATATATCTTTCTAAACATCCTTTGACGAACAGCCCTAAATAAATAAATAAACAAACTCAGATTTCCCATTAAAACAATATTCTCACGAATACATGTTTTGTTTCAAACTATTTAATTGGAGAAAAATTAAAAACTTATTTTTAATCAAAAAATGATTTTGAAGTAAATAAAACAAACATTACTGGAATGCATTTTAAAATAAAATAAAATATATATATATATGTTTTCTACTTCAAAATGTCATGTTTAATTCAAACATTCAAACAGGTCTCTAAAGGGTCCACTGAGCACAATAGAGGAAAATGACTAAGTGTAGAACAATGAAAAGGCTTTCATTGAAGAGCATTAGATTATCAGAAAGAGGGGGAGAATCTTCACAGAAGTAATCAAGCCTTGATGAAATAAAGGAATGCGTTAAGCCCTCATAGAGTCCAACTGAAGCGCTGCGATGGCCACACAAACCCCAGAGCATTGGCATTCTCATTTCAAATGTCTTAAAGACTGGGGGAACATGCAAATTGGTTTAAATGGTGATAGAGATTTCTGGAAACCAGTTAATTTGTAAGTTCTCTCTTTCAGTTGGAAATGTGTCGTCTTTGCACCGCCCCCGTCTTTCATTGGTTGACAAGAAGGTAGTCCCGCCCCAAACTCAAGCGATTGGTTGAGAATGATGTTACGAAGTCAGCCAGCAAATGGCTTAATTATAGTTGTCTTGGCACATTAAACTGATAGGAGAAAGAACACTGTAAAAAAAAAAAAAGTTGGGAAAAGTTACAAATCCAAGGCAAGTTCTTTCTACCATTGCCTTAGTAATTGTACAAAGTAGCACTACTTTGTTTTGTTTAATTTTAATTTGTTCGTTCACTAAATGCAAAATACCTCATTTAGCCAATGAATTTGTTAATGAAAATGCAAAAAGACGAGCTCTTTACATCATATCTAACAATAATGACGAAACAACATAAGTATAAAGTCAGCAAACAGCAAAACGATAATCCACTTAATTTATTCAGGCAGCAATGCATGCTGGGAACACCACAACCATCACAAGCCCTTAACATTTCAGCAATAGGAAATTCTTTGTTCAGACAACTGTGTTTGACTAGTTGGGACAACATTTGGCTGAATTCTGTTGGTCTAACACGGATTTTTTATGTAGTTTCAACAAAATTACCTTTCTTAGTATTAGAGACTCAAATTACACAACTTACCTTTGAAGTAGAACAGAACTCAAGAGCAAGCATTTCTCTGCCTTTCACAAGGTGGCGATTTTGTATGAAATTGTACAATTTGATTTGTATGAAAATGTAAGGTTTTTAGAAAAAAACAAGAAGGTCCATCCTTAAACCCACCTCTAAACTTAACCATCAACGGAGCGTATAAGCAGATCGTACTAAAACACAAATGAGCTCATACAAATTAGGCACCAATTTGCAGAAATGTAGTTACGAATTGCCATGAGAGTGTGGTGGCCTTCCTATGTCTAAATGAGAATGGGCCTTTCTTGCTAATCCTTCATTTACTGCAAGTGTATACATACTAAAATTACAATTATATTTTCAGCTGATATATGAAAAAAGGTAAATATACAATTTAAACTCAAATATGCTTATCAACACTGGCATTGTTCAAACAGCTGAACACTGACAAAAGAAGTCAAAGGACATCGGCCTGAGAAAATCACGGCGTTGTATCTAATCTGACCATGCATCTTTCCACCTGAGCTGTGTCACTGATGGAGGTACGATTCCATTAGAAAGCTTGTGAAATTTAATTTCCACACTTTGCTGAGGACGCTGTTGATTTGGCTATTGTCAGACAATCTAGAATATCTTAGAGAGGTTGACAAAGACTTGCTGGGGTACAAACCGCAAGATCTAAAGACTTTTGATCAGCATAATGTCTGGTGAATTTTGTAGTTTATTATAACTTATGCAGCCTACATGACATGTAACACGGCCAATCACAATTTGTTTTGGTTTTAGGTGTTGTTTTGGTGCAATTTTACTTGAATTTGAGGCTAAATAAAGCACCAAATGTGTAAAAATCGACGTTGGCGAGTATATGAAACAGTGTTAGTCATCAGTTGGCCTGTAATTTTTTTTATTAATTCTAACAATACCTGAGAGTGCAATATAGTTTACCGTGATTATTGAATCGCAAAAATTGGGTGGTAATTATATTAATGTAATCTGATGCGCTATGTGTTTCAGAGTGAAGTGCAGCACTGTGATCTTTTCATGGTTCACAGTAAATA
>NW_015546067.1:54195-110988 GCF_001515605.1 Sinocyclocheilus anshuiensis | reverse complement strand
CTGTTGATTTGGCTATTGTCAGACAATCTAGAATATCTTAGAGAGGTTGACAAAGACTTGCTGGGGTACAAACCGCAAGATCTAAAGACTTTTGATCAGCATAATGTCTGGTGAATTTTGTAGTTTATTATAACTTATGCAGCCTACATGACATGTAACACGGCCAATCACAATTTGTTTTGGTTTTAGGTGTTGTTTTGGTGCAATTTTACTTGAATTTGAGGCTAAATAAAGCACCAAATGTGTAAAAATCGACGTTGGCGAGTATATGAAACAGTGTTAGTCATCAGTTGGCCTGTAATTTTTTTTATTAATTCTAACAATACCTGAGAGTGCAATATAGTTTACCGTGATTATTGAATCGCAAAAATTGGGTGGTAATTATATTAATGTAATCTGATGCGCTATGTGTTTCAGAGTGAAGTGCAGCACTGTGATCTTTTCATGGTTCACAGTAAATACTGCCCTACACAAACACTATCCCTGCAAGTACTGTGAGTTTGAGTTGTTTATAACACTTTATAGTTGCTTATAATTTGAAAATGCAATCCAAACATCTTTCAAAGTTTGTAATGAGAATGATTTATAAATCTGTTGTCAACAAAACAGAAGCATTTCAAAAGAGAAGTTTCCTTGCGGTTTTCTGTTAAAAGCAAAGAAGAAAAAAAACAACAACCATAAATATTTGTATCGTAATTGTACTGTTATATTATTATTATTATTATTATAAAAATTCAAATCATTATTGTGAAATAATTTACAGTTAAATAGTATTATAGTGATATTTCTTTATTTGTTTGTAAAATGTTTACATTTTATTTAAATGTAATTTTAATTTGATATAATAATACTAATACTACTACTACTACTACTACTAATAATAATAATAACAACAACACTACAGTTAAATAGTTTTATAGTGATATTTCTTTATTGATTTGTTTAATATTTATTGATTTGTTCAAAATTGTATATACTTTTAATTAATAATAATAATAATAATAATAATAATTGCAATTAGAAATGTTTTGCCAATTTGTTCTGCCTGTTTTTTTTTATTTATTTTTTTTTATTAAATTATGCACATGCAGTGTCATGGCCAGTAAAAAATATTCAAGGCTGGTAAATTTTCTCAAGACACCAGCCATTGGCAGGTGTGGCAAAATGTTTTAGGTCCTGTACTTACTTTATGAATGTCATACAACTAAGTGGAACATGCTACTAAATGCCTCAAATATAGAGTATATTTTGAAGATTCAATGCTACTAACCTGGAAAATTAAGGCCAATTCTATAAGTTCTTAAGCACTTGTTGTGTGCTTTGTTTTCAGGCAGACTGGTAAACCGTGACTTCAGATGTTGTGTAAAATCAGAAAATTTTCATCTAGCTCTTGCCATTTTTGTGAGCAATATGTATCAGACGGTCAGTGAATGAACTGTAGGTGTGCTATAACACCACTGCTGACATATTAACATGATTTCCACGTTGTGTGGAGGTTGTTAGATGCTTTCATTTAGTCAATGTTTACCCGAGTAACAACAAGGGGAGGAAGAGTAAGACAAGAAAGAAATAAAGCGGTGGGATAGTAGTGGGGATTTGGGCTGAAGGACAAATTAACAGAGAAATCACGTGTAAAGTGCAACTCAGGTCAGAGATTTGAGTAGTAATCAAAAGAACACCTGAGGTAATGAAGTGCTGATGTGATGAGTGTGCCAGAGATTAACCAAACTGCCGCGCTGCAGCAGGAACTGCTGTTATATCTGTGGATATTGCTATTGGAGGAATACTTTACCTGACAGTATTTTCACAAGTGCAGATCTTTTGTATTCAGTCTGTTTGGACTGGTGTAGCATTATTTAACAATGAAGTACATGAAATAGATGATGGTATTACATTTTTTTTTTCATGATATCCATGGTATGGCATTTGCACACTATTTATGTGAACACACACACACACACACACACACACACACGCACACACTGTATTTTGTGAGTAAGTATACTTTACTTAGCTATCTAAATGGGGACATTCCATAGGCGTAAACTTTATTTGTATACCAGTTTTACAAATGAGGACGTTCCCAAAGGGAGGTTTTTGGAGATTTTGTCAGGTTTAGCTCACTTTTGGGCAAAAATTTGTCCCCAAAATATGGTTAAGTAGGTACACACACACACACACACACACACACATATACTGTATATATATATATATATACAGTATATGTGTGTGTGTGTGTTCACATAAATAGTGTGCAAATGCCATACCATGGCATTGTATATACAGTGCCGCTTGAAAGTTTGTGAACCCTTTAGAATTTTCTATATTTCTGCAAAAATATGAAATTTTGATTATTATTTCAGTCATATTTATGTAGAAATATAGAAAATTCTAAAGGGTTCACAAACTTTCAAGCAGCACTGTATATAGAGGTCGGCTCCTCCCCTTTTAGCGGGTTGAAGCCCCATTGGTTTGTGCAGCTACACAAGCGTAAACAAATCAGGCTTCAGTATCAGAGTAAACAGGAGTTTCCCCATAAGCGTGTCAAGGCAACGGGAGAGACCGTTCGAAAGGGAACTGCTGCAGATCTGCAGAGAGCTCCCTCTTGAACAAGCAAACACTGTCCTGTGTTTCACCTTCATTTGTTTCTCCTTACCCATCAGAACGTACCAAAACAATACTGTCACCTTGGGCAATGCACAGCTTTGTAGAACGAAGAACCCAGGGAGTCGAGCGGAGTGAACTTTGCCAGGCTGCGGCACAGGGAATACTGTGTTATTGGAGGAAGACACTGCAGTGGTTTATTTTAGGACTACAAACCACAGTAAACGACACAAAACATGACACTGTGAAACGGTGTGCGAAGCAAAAATTTGATGTTGGGCTGGTCCGTTGCGAGGGGTTTTGTAAGCCCTCTGACTCTCAGGAATGTTCAAGCCGCTGCAGTAGCATCATGTGAGGAGATAGAGCCACACTTTGAAGGTGCGGACAGATGACCGTACCCTGAGAGGAAATCTTTCATCGCCAACCAATGAGGTGCTGTCGCTTCAGTGTGACGGTTCAATCTGTTATTTAGGTCTAAGCCGAGGCTCTAACACAGATGTACAAAAACATATTTTCCATAGAGGATTAACGCTATACTGTATACTACACGCTCAGTCAGGCGTGGGTGGACTATTACTCTCAGGATGAAGGAGTTTTCAGCATCTGTTTTCATTTGGGTTTTACTTTAGCTAATAAGATTTACACTGTAGATTTGATATGAAGGTAATGACAGAGTGTTTCAGAACTGAAATCAGTCTCTTCAAGGCAGATTTCCAGTGTCCTTATATCCAGATGATTACCCATCGCTTAATAGATGTTTTTTAAGAGTGCTCAGCATGGCTCAAACATAAATTCTAATAGCAAAATATATTTTTAGCTTCAAGGCAAGCAAATGATAGTGAAGCAAAGTCTCAAAAATGGGTTATTTTAAACAGTATGTTCTAATGATCTGATTCTTTTTACGTCAATTTAGACACAAATTGAGTGATTCTTTAATGTAATTTCACTCTAAATGCACTTGCTATCACTTCACTCATGGGTCCTTGTATAACTATGAACATATATGAAAGAGATACTTCTGTTGAGTTGTTGATTTGAGAAATGCTCTAAATGATTCAGTGAACTGATTATGTGAAATAGTTCAACCAGTTCATTGAAGGATTATTTTGTATTGCGTCATCATATCCTGGAAATAAATATTACATTCTCTAAAATGTTCCAGTAAAGTCATATGCAGGCATATATCACTGCTTATCGTGGTTCTTCCATTCTGTTTTATTAACAAACCGGGTTCATTGGAAAAACGTGGTAGTGGTGACATTTCTGCAAAATAATATTACATTGCTTCTTGGAAGTTTCCAGAAAGTAAAAAATGCATTAAATGTGCATTAGTTTTATCCAAAACTGAACAACATGAATCTGGCAATATTTTAGGTTTCTGTACATATCACAGTGGTTCAGAAATGAAATGTCCAGTGAGTGATGCTATAAGGTTAATGCGCTTTTGCATTTGGAAATAACATACTACCTACACTAAACCTTCCCCTAAACCTAACCAATAGTGTTAACAAAAACAAATGTGAGATAAAAACACATTTGCTGAACCAACCATACCATTGTGGCTTGCTTAGTCTTTGAGTTCTTTTATTGTGGCTTGTGTTTCACGGGACTTGTACCCGTGCGCTCCGCATTACAAGTGCAGTGCTGTAACAGGTGAGCTACTGAGCAAGTTTACTATGTCATAAAATCCAAACATGTGGAGCTGCTTATGTGATGCAAACATCAAAATGTATTAGTTTACATATCATGCACTATGGAAATTGTTTTGAGGTCATAACATAGTATTGAGCAAGCAGCTGCAACAAAATAAGTCTTTATTTGTCAACATTTGATCTCCGTAATAGTAATTTGTGTGAAAAGCAATAAAAGTTGTTGCCGTTTTACTGCCTCTAGTGTTTATTTCAGATAGAAACGGCATTGAATTTTATGCCTAGGTATGTTTTTGAACCTAAGTTGTTTATTAACAAAGATATTTATTGTAATGATTCAGCTCATAAAAAGTTAATAATCAAAATAAAATGTTCAATTAAGTTATATCAGCTGATAAAATATGATTTATTAAAATTAATTATATTTTGTTTATGTGTTGACAAAACTGTTACATAATCAGGTCATAAGCATATTTCCAGTATGTCTGTTAATGTAACTTTTTAAATAGTCAAAAACCTTGGTTCACTCTAAATGCTAAAACAATCAGTTAACTTATGGTTCCCCAGTCACTATGAGTCGGACATGCTGACTCAAGAACCACTTCTTTTTCTTTTTTAAATGTAACTTTTTAAATAGTCAAAAACCTTGGTTCACTCTAAATGCTAAAACAATCAGTTCACTTATGGTTCCCCAGTCACTATGAGTCGGACATGCTGACTCAAGAACCACTTCTTTTTCTTTTTTCTTTTTAATTGTGTAGACTGGTTAAACCGATTAATTGAAAAGATCAATCAGTTTGTTCACTTATCAAACATCTCTAGGACGGTCCTCATTACAATACTTGTTACCGTGGCCTGTCAATACCTCTTACAACTACCCTTGGTCATTGTCATGACATTTAGTTAGACTTGTTGTCGAAGTGGTACAAGGCCACCACCAATGTATGTGATCACCCTTCACTCTCTAGCTAGTGCAGTCAATGCTAATGCCACTGGCAGCTTAATCAATTTATCTGAGAGCTGCTTCACTCCATTCCCGACACTTCTGCAGCGGTTTGGCGAGATGGTCCCATGAAGACATCAGCAGCTCCACCAGTTGGATGGAACAAAGGGTGAGTGTTCAAGGGCTAAAAACCATTAACATAATTTATGGTGCACTAGTGGATCATTAAGGGAGCTTCAGTCTTACTGTGACATGGATGTGTTCCAGAACCCACCCTCTCTAAGTGGCACCCGTATGTAATCAATGGGATACCTGCATAGCCTTGACTCAAACGCACGGCTAAACAAAGCTCTAATATCATCACCAACCTGCCACTCCTGTTTATTTTAACTCAGGCCAACGTGGTTCAAGTTTTAGAAGAAAGTAATTAAAATGGTGGCAGCTGAAAACTTATTATGCTTGGGTGAAAGAGGAGCTACCTATATGTTGAGCAAGGGATCATTCAAAAGTTATCTTTAATCCCCCATAACATTAAAGGCTAGCCATTCATCACGTCACAGGGTTGCCTGGCACTCTCAAAGGGCCCTGTCGCCTGCCTCTCTGAGAACATAATTGCATAATTGCTATGGTAGGCCAGAGCTTTCACATAAAACAAACCAGAGGCAACAAAATTTGGGCCATGATTTGAGTCCAGCCACTGACTGTTTCTTTAACGTTACTTGCAAAGGCTGCCGACACACAGCTGTGCTCGCTCTCTTGCTTGCTCTGTATTTATATTATTTTTGGCTGATGGTAGACTTCTGTCCCTTGACGGTACAATATTGTTACTTTTTCTTTATTATTTTCAGAAGGGCCACTTTTAGCTGCACCTTTGTGCTGTACTATACAGGATAAAGATTTACAGAGTTGGAAAAGCATTTCTTAATGAACTGGCAGAGCCAAACCTGCCACATTTTTGGAAATATAACCACAAAGGAAAAGCACATCTACACTCTTAAAAACAAAGCGTGGACATGGAATGGAACAACGATTTTGGGTTCCAGAAAAAAAAAAAAAAAAAACTTTCAGTGAACAGTTCTTAAAAGAACCATTTTATTCTTAATATGAAGAACGTCTTAATAATGTAAATAACCTGTTGTGCAATGATAAGTTTACATGGCTGTTAAAGTTTCTTCATGAAACCATACATGCCAATAGAGAACCTTTATTTTTAGCCAGTTAGTTTAACATGTAATTTACATTCAGTGGCTATTTTAATGTCCAGAACATTCCTTGCACAAGGTGAAACCTTCAAAGATAAGGGAATTCTTCAAATGCACAAAATGAAATGTTCAACATTTCAATGTCCCATTGAGACTCTGGGTTATTTATTTCTTAGGCAGTCTTGAGGGAATTCTACCTTTAGAGTGCTTGTCCATTTAAGGGGGATATTTTTTGCTGCAGGTGTCACCAAACCTCTTCCTCTGCTTCACCTCCATTTGTGCTGGCGGTTCCCAAAGCTGCCATCCTTGTTGCTCACTCAGGGTTTGCTGACCCACGTAATCTGATGGGTCATCTAGAGTGCATTTTCCACCAGCCAATTCTACATTTCCTCTTTCTGTACAATGATTCTTCTTATGTCAGGGTTTATTAGCATTCAGATTCAAACGAACAATTGCTTTAGTAGACAGAATTTTAAGAGGTTTAAAGGATTTTAAAATATTCAACCCGGGCTCAATGGAAAAACATACCTGTGGAGACATTTCAAGTGATATTATGTTGTTTTTTGCACGTTTCATGGCACTTTCAATGTAAAATATCCTGTAAGTGGTGCTAAAAGCATGTTCGATTTTCTCAGAAACAGATGCACATGAATGTAGCAATTTCATTGTTTGTTGTTGTACGTATCATGGTAGTTCGGAAATTAAATGTCTGGTGAGTTATGATAAAAAGTTAATGCGCTATCGAATTTGCAAGTAACTTACCATCCACCCTAAACCTAACCCGTTAATGTTAACACAAGCAAACAATGCATTTATAAAAATGCATTTGCTGACGCAAGCAACCACGCCATTTTAGCTTGTTCTACAAATCGTGTCGTGACTCATGATTCATGGGACTCTTAACCAAGCACTCCACTTCATAAGTGTATTGCTGTACCATGTACAATAGTCTGCCCCTACAATCGTAATTTGTTTGAAAAGGAATAAAAGTTGTTGGTGTTTTACTAGTGTTCATTTCAGATGGAAATTGCAGTGAATTGTTTGTATAGGTGCGTTTCTGGAGGCACAGGCATGTTTTTCCAGCGAGCCTGGGTTGGAAATAATACTTCATAGTTTTGTTATTCCTCTTTTTATCTTCTTTGACTCTCTTTCTCTTTCATTGGCAAAGGTTTGAAAGGCTATGCTCCTCCTATCAAAGCTTACTGGGGTTGAGAGTATCATTCGGCAGCAATAGTCATAAACTACGGCTATGATGGTTATTGCAGTGATAAAAAGTGATACATAAAACACAAAACAGAAAGAGCTATACCTATTTATAGATACGATTATCTGAGCCTTAATCGAAATAGCAGGCAGGGGAGCCCTGTGCATCGGACATGATTTCTTCCCTAGAGCTTCTTTACCGCCTGTGTTCAGCTTCGACACAGCATGACTATCTAAACGCTCTGGGTAAAGGATATACTAGCACATAGGAAATCCTTTTTTAAAACAGAGCTATTGTGAAGTATATTACATGTAGTATTTGGTTTTACTGACTTAGACACATATATTAGACATCTGGCTCAGTGGTGCCAAAGATGAAACTGTGTGGTGTCTGGGATGGATGGAAACAGCAGACACACACATCCAACAAGTAGGTCACTGAAGGATCAGAGACACTCATCCACAAGATGTTTTTAGCAAAACATCCCCTTGACTCTTCATACCTCTTACTTTCTGTCCTCCTCTCTTTTTAATTTTTATTTACTGGGTCATTTCTGTTATGCAGTCTATTACCATGTCTAATACCCTTGTGAACAATAATTATTGTATTGAATATGAACTTATAATGCACTTCAAATCTTAAATTTAGTTGCAGATAAATAATGTAGATAAAATATAATGAATTGTAGATATAATGACATGAAATACCATTTAAGTGTACTTAGCCATTGAAATTCAATCATAAAAATGTTCTCTCTATGTTTCTTAACACACTTGACTACACTTTTAAAAGAAGCACTTTGTAATAAAGTTAAAATAAAAGTGTGAATTTAAAGTACATTTTAAATCATAGTTGTAATAATCTTTTGTTGTGCTTCAAGGAAGTACAATTATTTTGATGTTGTCTAACATACTAAATCACGTCAAATTCTTGATTTCAAATTTAACTGCAGTCTTATTCGATTCAATTACATTTTAAGTTATTATATTTCAAATGTATTAAATTAAAATGTGAATACATAAAACTATAAACACGTCTTACAAGTTTCAAGAGAAATTACATTAAATTGTAAAAATATTATATTCAGTTCACACTTAAGTATATTCTTTTAAACTATAGAATTCCCATATAAAGTATACTTTTTAAAAGTATGCTTCTTTTTCACAAGGGTTTGTAGGATAAAACTTTAAACTCACCAAAAATTTTAACTCATAATAGATTGGATATGAGTTTTTTTTTCTTCACAAATGTCTCAATTGAATATAAGGACTAAAACTGTTGTCTGATTTGTCAAGCACATAAACTCACATCCTTGTAGCCTTTGTTTAGCAACTTTTTAGCAACATACATACATAGAAACAAATGCTTCAAAATCCATGCATGCAATTTAGGATGTTGAGAAAAGTCTAAAAACTCAGGACATTTCTAAAGAGAACTCGTAGATTGAAAAATCTAATTCTAATTCCAGGTTGTAGAACTACAAACTGAAAAAGCTCTATATCCCTTTAATTAATAAAAGTCACTTCCTGAATGATGTCATGTTACAAATCCAGAAACAGTAAAGCACATTCTTCTTCATAAATGTCAACTTAATCATAAATTAGGTTTGATGAGATATGATAAAGTATCACTCAAGATATTACTAGGGAATAGACAAATGCAATCAAGAATTAAAGAAGAAGTGTTCAATTATCTAAAAAAGACAGGAAATATGGAAAGTATATAAATTGTAATTGTGGTATTATTATTATTATTTTTTTAAATAAATATACTCCAGATCAGTAGGTGGTGGTAATGCACCTTTAAGTTGGTTTGCTAAAATCGCCAAAAAACATCAGAAGAAGAAGGAGATGTCATGTTACAAGAAGTTACATCATTTGGAGGGAAAACAACAGCAAGTATTAGCGGTTGATTTTATGAATGCTGTGCTGTCTTTTGACGAATTCTGTAAAACATGACAGATTATTAATTATTAAATTCTGAAATTTGTATGAGAACAGCAAAATTTCAAAAGATAGTTACAAAAAATATCAAAATTGACTTCAAACTGACACTTTAACTTAAGCAAAATGTCAATCTTAGCTCTTTATTTTCTACCTGTTCCTTTTCTTGACATCACACAGAACAATCAAGTTATAATTAACTAAAAAAATCAATTTGCAATTTAAGCTATAGAATTCAAAAAGATACACTAAAAACTTGAATCAGTTTAATAACTTCAGTTTTAATCAGTATTTTAAAGGGGTCCTATTATGCTTTTTCACTTTTTCAACTTTAGTTAGTCTGTAATGTTGCTGTTTGAGCATAAAAAAGATCTACAAAGTTACAAAGCTCAAAGTCCACTTCAAAAGGAGATATTTTATTTAACAGAAAACACTTTTCAAAAACTACAACGAATGACTCGTTTGGACTACAACGTTGTCAAGGAGTGTATTTTACCGCAGAGCCACAGAATGCTCTCTTTTGTGTTCGGAGTCTCTTTCAGCTGCATTTCCAGGCATGCGTGTATGTATAAGTGTATACAAGCAATCATCATTACGCAATGATAAGAAACATGCCCCGACGACTCACTCGGGAATTAACCATGTCATGATTCCACACCCCCGATTGCGGCGCGCACTCTCGTTCTGCTGTTCTCTCCCCGTATAGTAGAGCTAAATAACTGA
The DNA here is from genome assembly GCF_001515605.1 of Sinocyclocheilus anshuiensis. Classification (NCBI taxonomy): domain Eukaryota; kingdom Metazoa; phylum Chordata; class Actinopteri; order Cypriniformes; family Cyprinidae; genus Sinocyclocheilus; species Sinocyclocheilus anshuiensis. The sequence continues at coordinate 100,720 of NW_015546067.1, read as the reverse complement.
TGTGCATAATTTAGGTATATCTAAATGGGGACATTACATAGACTTCTATTCTTTTTATATACAGATAACTATACACGTTGTAACCTAAACCCACCCCTCCCAGAAAACTTTCAAACTGTATATTCTATCGCCCTACACCAACCCTGCACCTAAACCTACCCCTTACAGGAAACTTTCTGCATTTTTACAATAAAAAAAAAAAAACTTTGTTTACTTTATTTTTATACCAGTTTTACAAATTAGGACGTACCCAAATGGAGGTTTTTGATTTTGCGATTTTGTCAGGTTTTGCTCACTTTTGGGTACAAATTTGAAAAACAGATACACACACACACACACACACACACACACACACACACACACACACACAAAACAAAACAAACAAACAAACCTATTCTACTTGTTTTTGACAGATTGGGGAATGTAGTTGCTCAGTTGGTTGCACAGTAGGTTAAGCAGAAAAAAGAAGGAAAGGAAAGAGAGGAAATGACTGAGGTGTTTTATTCTCCGAACTGCTCTGTTTCATCGTATTCATTTTGAAGATGCTGATTGAACTTTGACCTTAGTTTGGACTCTGTGGTGCATGAGAGCAGAGGAGACTTAATATACCCAGCTCAGCTTTAGCTCAAGGTTCTCATTTAGGCTTTGTTTAAAGATCATCTCTGTGTCAGTTTTCCATAGGAGATTATTGAGCTATACAATTAAAGTAGATAGCATTAGAACAGTTAATGTGATGAGAAATGTTTGAGTTCATATTAATATTTCTGACTTTGATTAATCTGACGAGAAATGTTTGAGATCATATTGGTACCTCTTTGATTAATTTGATAAGAAATATTTGAGTACATAATATTCATACCCCTGACTTTAAATAATCTGATGAAAAATGTTTGAGTTCCCTTTCAGTCGGTCACTCCCGACGTCACGTCGGCTGACCGACGAAATTGGGATCTCGCTTAGAGAGACCAATCCACTTCGAGTGTAAACTAAACGAGCCAATGCACATTGGCATGCGATTATTGCATCCAGCTGCTGCTGATCACAGCGTGAGTATAAGTAGGCAGCAGATGCAACGCATATTCAGGTTTTCGCTGAGGAGCCGAGCCGGTGACCCGGCCGCTCAGCGGTGGTACAGGAGCTGTGGCGACGGGACGTGACGTCTCCGTTCCCTCCTTCAGGGAACGAGGGTTACATACGTAACCGAGACGTTCCCTTTCAGTCGGTCACTCCCGACGTCACGTCGGCTGACCGACGAAATTGGGATCTCGCTTAGAGAGACCAATCCACTTCGAGTGTAAACTAAACGAGCCAATGCACATTGGCATGCGATTATTGCATCCAGCTGCTGCTGATCACAGCGTGAGTATAAGTAGGCAGCAGATGCAACGCATATTCAGGTTTTCGCTGAGGAGCCGAGCCGGTGACCCGGCCGCTCAGCGGTGGTACAGGAGCTGTGGCGACGGGACGTGACGTCTCCGTTCCCTCCTTCAGGGAACGAGGGTTACATACGTAACCGAGACGTTCCCTTTCAGTCGGTCACTCCCGACGTCACGTCGGCTGACCGACGAAATTGGGATCTCGCTTAGAGAGACCAATCCACTTCGAGTGTAAACTAAACGAGCCAATGCACATTGGCATGCGATTATTGCATCCAGCTGCTGCTGATCACAGCGTGAGTATAAGTAGGCAGCAGATGCAACGCATATTCAGGTTTTCGCTGAGGAGCCGAGCCGGTGACCCGGCCGCTCAGCGGTGGTACAGGAGCTGTGGCGACGGGACGTGACGTCTCCGTTCCCTCCTTCAGGGAACGAGGGTTACATACGTAACCGAGACGTTCCCTTTCAGTCGGTCACTCCCGACGTCACGTCGGCTGACCGACGAAATTGGGATCTCGCTTAGAGAGACCAATCCACTTCGAGTGTAAACTAAACGAGCCAATGCACATTGGCATGCGATTATTGCATCCAGCTGCTGCTGATCACAGCGTGAGTATAAGTAGGCAGCAGATGCAACGCATATTCAGGTTTTCGCTGAGGAGCCGAGCCGGTGACCCGGCCGCTCAGCGGTGGTACAGGAGCTGTGGCGACGGGACGTGACGTCTCCGTTCCCTCCTTCAGGGAACGAGGGTTACATACGTAACCGAGACGTTCCCTTTCAGTCGGTCACTCCCGACGTCACGTCGGCTGACCGACGAAATTGGGATCTCGCTTAGAGAGACCAATCCACTTCGAGTGTAAACTAAACGAGCCAATGCACATTGGCATGCGATTATTGCATCCAGCTGCTGCTGATCACAGCGTGAGTATAAGTAGGCAGCAGATGCAACGCATATTCAGGTTTTCGCTGAGGAGCCGAGCCGGTGACCCGGCCGCTCAGCGGTGGTACAGGAGCTGTGGCGACGGGACGTGACGTCTCCGTTCCCTCCTTCAGGGAACGAGGGTTACATACGTAACCGAGACGTTCCCTTTCAGTCGGTCACTCCCGACGTCACGTCGGCTGACCGACGAAATTGGGATCTCGCTTAGAGAGACCAATCCACTTCGAGTGTAAACTAAACGAGCCAATGCACATTGGCATGCGATTATTGCATCCAGCTGCTGCTGATCACAGCGTGAGTATAAGTAGGCAGCAGATGCAACGCATATTCAGGTTTTCGCTGAGGAGCCGAGCCGGTGACCCGGCCGCTCAGCGGTGGTACAGGAGCTGTGGCGACGGGACGTGACGTCTCCGTTCCCTCCTTCAGGGAACGAGGGTTACATACGTAACCGAGACGTTCCCTTTCAGTCGGTCACTCCCGACGTCACGTCGGCTGACCGACGAAATTGGGATCTCGCTTAGAGAGACCAATCCACTTCGAGTGTAAACTAAACGAGCCAATGCACATTGGCATGCGATTATTGCATCCAGCTGCTGCTGATCACAGCGTGAGTATAAGTAGGCAGCAGATGCAACGCATATTCAGGTTTTCGCTGAGGAGCCGAGCCGGTGACCCGGCCGCTCAGCGGTGGTACAGGAGCTGTGGCGACGGGACGTGACGTCTCCGTTCCCTCCTTCAGGGAACGAGGGTTACATACGTAACCGAGACGTTCCCTTTCAGTCGGTCACTCCCGACGTCACGTCGGCTGACCGACGAAATTGGGATCTCGCTTAGAGAGACCAATCCACTTCGAGTGTAAACTAAACGAGCCAATGCACATTGGCATGCGATTATTGCATCCAGCTGCTGCTGATCACAGCGTGAGTATAAGTAGGCAGCAGATGCAACGCATATTCAGGTTTTCGCTGAGGAGCCGAGCCGGTGACCCGGCCGCTCAGCGGTGGTACAGGAGCTGTGGCGACGGGACGTGACGTCTCCGTTCCCTCCTTCAGGGAACGAGGGTTACATACGTAACCGAGACGTTCCCTTTCAGTCGGTCACTCCCGACGTCACGTCGGCTGACCGACGAAATTGGGATCTCGCTTAGAGAGACCAATCCACTTCGAGTGTAAACTAAACGAGCCAATGCACATTGGCATGCGATTATTGCATCCAGCTGCTGCTGATCACAGCGTGAGTATAAGTAGGCAGCAGATGCAACGCATATTCAGGTTTTCGCTGAGGAGCCGAGCCGGTGACCCGGCCGCTCAGCGGTGGTACAGGAGCTGTGGCGACGGGACGTGACGTCTCCGTTCCCTCCTTCAGGGAACGAGGGTTACATACGTAACCGAGACGTTCCCTTTCAGTCGGTCACTCCCGACGTCACGTCGGCTGACCGACGAAATTGGGATCTCGCTTAGAGAGACCAATCCACTTCGAGTGTAAACTAAACGAGCCAATGCACATTGGCATGCGATTATTGCATCCAGCTGCTGCTGATCACAGCGTGAGTATAAGTAGGCAGCAGATGCAACGCATATTCAGGTTTTCGCTGAGGAGCCGAGCCGGTGACCCGGCCGCTCAGCGGTGGTACAGGAGCTGTGGCGACGGGACGTGACGTCTCCGTTCCCTCCTTCAGGGAACGAGGGTTACATACGTAACCGAGACGTTCCCTTTCAGTCGGTCACTCCCGACGTCACGTCGGCTGACCGACGAAATTGGGATCTCGCTTAGAGAGACCAATCCACTTCGAGTGTAAACTAAACGAGCCAATGCACATTGGCATGCGATTATTGCATCCAGCTGCTGCTGATCACAGCGTGAGTATAAGTAGGCAGCAGATGCAACGCATATTCAGGTTTTCGCTGAGGAGCCGAGCCGGTGACCCGGCCGCTCAGCGGTGGTACAGGAGCTGTGGCGACGGGACGTGACGTCTCCGTTCCCTCCTTCAGGGAACGAGGGTTACATACGTAACCGAGACGTTCCCTTTCAGTCGGTCACTCCCGACGTCACGTCGGCTGACCGACGAAATTGGGATCTCGCTTAGAGAGACCAATCCACTTCGAGTGTAAACTAAACGAGCCAATGCACATTGGCATGCGATTATTGCATCCAGCTGCTGCTGATCACAGCGTGAGTATAAGTAGGCAGCAGATGCAACGCATATTCAGGTTTTCGCTGAGGAGCCGAGCCGGTGACCCGGCCGCTCAGCGGTGGTACAGGAGCTGTGGCGACGGGACGTGACGTCTCCGTTCCCTCCTTCAGGGAACGAGGGTTACATACGTAACCGAGACGTTCCCTTTCAGTCGGTCACTCCCGACGTCACGTCGGCTGACCGACGAAATTGGGATCTCGCTTAGAGAGACCAATCCACTTCGAGTGTAAACTAAACGAGCCAATGCACATTGGCATGCGATTATTGCATCCAGCTGCTGCTGATCACAGCGTGAGTATAAGTAGGCAGCAGATGCAACGCATATTCAGGTTTTCGCTGAGGAGCCGAGCCGGTGACCCGGCCGCTCAGCGGTGGTACAGGAGCTGTGGCGACGGGACGTGACGTCTCCGTTCCCTCCTTCAGGGAACGAGGGTTACATACGTAACCGAGACGTTCCCTTTCAGTCGGTCACTCCCGACGTCACGTCGGCTGACCGACGAAATTGGGATCTCGCTTAGAGAGACCAATCCACTTCGAGTGTAAACTAAACGAGCCAATGCACATTGGCATGCGATTATTGCATCCAGCTGCTGCTGATCACAGCGTGAGTATAAGTAGGCAGCAGATGCAACGCATATTCAGGTTTTCGCTGAGGAGCCGAGCCGGTGACCCGGCCGCTCAGCGGTGGTACAGGAGCTGTGGCGACGGGACGTGACGTCTCCGTTCCCTCCTTCAGGGAACGAGGGTTACATACGTAACCGAGACGTTCCCTTTCAGTCGGTCACTCCCGACGTCACGTCGGCTGACCGACGAAATTGGGATCTCGCTTAGAGAGACCAATCCACTTCGAGTGTAAACTAAACGAGCCAATGCACATTGGCATGCGATTATTGCATCCAGCTGCTGCTGATCACAGCGTGAGTATAAGTAGGCAGCAGATGCAACGCATATTCAGGTTTTCGCTGAGGAGCCGAGCCGGTGACCCGGCCGCTCAGCGGTGGTACAGGAGCTGTGGCGACGGGACGTGACGTCTCCGTTCCCTCCTTCAGGGAACGAGGGTTACATACGTAACCGAGACGATCACATCAATACTTTTGACCTTAATTTAATGAGAAATGTCTGAGTTCATACTGATAAATCTTTCAGTAATTTCAATAGATTTTTTTTGAGTTATTGATACTTCTGACATTAATTTAATGAGAAATGACTGAGATCATACTGATAATTTGATGAGAAATGTTTGAGATCTTATTGATGTCTCTGACTTTAATTTCATTTGAGTTCATACTGATACCGGAAGAGAAACATTTGAGTTAATATTGATATTAATTTGATGAGAATTTTGAGTTTGTATGGCTATTTCTCACTAGAATTCATTTGATGATAAATGTTTGAGATCATATTGTGACTGAATTATTTGATGAGAATGGTCATTTGAAATCTGATTCCTCTTTGATGATAAATGTTCAAGATCATATTTATAATTCTCACTTTGATGAATTGAATTTGAGTTCATACTGATACCCCTTTAATTAATGTGCTGAGAAATATTAGAGCTAATATTGATACTTCTGACTTTAATTTGATGAGAAACGCTTGAGATCATGCTGATACCTCTTTGATTTAATGACAAATATTTGAGATCATATTGATATTCTGACTTTGATGAGAAATTTTTGAGATCGATATATCAGAAAAGTTCATATTGATACTTCTGATTGATTCATATGGTGAGAAATGTTTACGGTCATATCATGAATTTGATTCATTTGATGAAACATTTTTTTTAAGTTCATATGGATACTTCTGACTTTTTTGGATTAATTTGATGAGAAATTTTTGATTCCATATTGATGCTGCTTACTTTAATTTGATAAGAAATGTTAGAGATCATACTGTTAACACTTTGATTAATTAGAAGAGACGTGGTTGAGATTATATTGATACTTCTAACTTTGATTCATTTAATTTGAGTTCATTCTGATACCTCTTTGATTAATTTGAAGAGAAATAGGAGTCAATATTGATACTTCTGTCTTTAAATTGATGACAAATGTTTGAGATGATATTGATATTCTGAATTTTTGCCCCAAATCTAGCTGATATGTATTTTTAGCCCATTGTCACCTGCATGCCAAACATGCCAAAAAAAATAAAAATAGATCACAGAGTAGAATCTATGGAGGCCTGTTTCCGCCACTGAATAAAACAATTATATATATATATATATATTTTTTATCTTAAAGTTTTATCACAATTCTGACTTATTTCTCACAATTCATCTTTTTTTAATTGCGTGATATAAACTCGCAATTCTGAGAAAAAAGTAGTAATTCTAAGAAATACAGTCAGAATTGCGAAATATAGACTCGAAATTTCATTCTTGCAATTGTCTCTATTTCTCGCAATTGTGAGTTTGTATCACTCAATTCTGAGAAAAAAACTCTGAATTGCGAGTTAATATGATGCAATTCTGATTTAATTCAATTCATTTCAATTGTGAGTTTATGTCATGCAATCTGACTTTATAACTCACAATTGCGAGTATATATCTCACAATTCTAACAAAAAAAGTCAGAATTGCGAGTTAATATGATGCAATGCTGACTTAATTCAATTCATTTCAATTGTGAGTTTATATCATGCAATCTGACTTTATAACTCACAATTGCGAGTATATATCTCTCAGTTCTAACAAAAAAAGTCAGAATTGTGAGTTTGTATCATGCAGTTCTGAGAAAAAAAGTCAGAGTTGTGAGATGCGATTTAAAAAGTTGCAATTACCTTAATTTTGTATTCAGTGGCGGAAAACATAAGAACCAGATATTTTTCTTTCCGGTAGGCAGAGAGAGCTGTTTAGAGCGACAGACAAAGAATATAAAACATGCTGATTAGAGAGATGCAAGAGAGGAAGATGATTCCAGGTTGGAAAACAAGAAAGAGTTGGTAGAAATCCAAAACTGCAGACTGGGAGAGTGAGACAGAGGAGGAGGTGTCTGATTTGGGCCGTGTAGGATAAAGCACAGGTGCTAACTTAACAAGCCCGTTATTAGATATGCACCTGCGCTAACACTGAGGGTTTGCAGTGATTGAGGAGGGCTCGTTTTTATCAGGATGCCCTGTTCCAATCCAACCTGTTCTTCTGCAGAAGAGGATTTGTGTATTCTCTCTTCAGGTGAGGCCTTGACAGGAGAAGAAGGATTTAGAAAGCCTGCCGATTGGAGGCACGTCCTCAGCGTTGACTCCTCGCTTAATGAAAAAAGGCCTGGGGAGCTTGTTGTTTTATGGACCCCCTGTTTGTACGTCTGTCCCGGTTTCATTGTTCTCTTGCCCCAGCTGTTTCTACTCCACTCGCAATTGATGTAATTTATTCTTCTGTTAATTTAACTGACCTCAGCTGAGACAGGGAGACAGGCACAATAACAACAACAACAACAACAAAATAAAAGGCCCATCTGCACCAGTGCCAGCCCCCTTCTGTGTCAAGGTTGAAGCCCACACAAAGCTCTAACAAAAATAAGGAACTTTTCTCACTCATGATTTTTAAAGAGAATATTCCCACTCAGCAGCCAAGAAGATGGAAGGCAGGAAGTAGATGGTGTACTGTAGCTTCCACCTGACAACGCTGTCTTGTCTGTGAAAAAGGAGCCGACTGGCTGCTTGACTTTTGCCTCTGACTGTATTGATATCACAGGACATGATGAACTCCTGCTGCAATACAGACCATGCTAGGTAACATTTTAGAACAGGGAACACTTATTCACTATTAACTATGACTTTTCCCTCAACACATTCCTAATTTGCTGCTTATTAATAGTTAGTAAGGATTGTTGTTAAGTTTAGGTATTGGGAAGGATTGGGGATGTAGAATAAGGTCATGTAGAAAAAGGCATTAATATGTGCTTAATTAGTACTAATAAATGGCTAATATTCTAGTAATATGCATGCTAATAAGCAACTAGTTAAGAGACCCTAAAATAAAGTGTTACCCTATGCTATCATTACATGAGTCCAATAATTTAAAGGCATAGTTTATCTTTGTTTGCAATTAATGAAGCAAATCATGTAGTTAGGCGTTGTTGTTTAACATCAATTCACATTTAGACTGGTTGCAGACTGAGGAAGGCATTTGCAGATGGAAATTAGATTTTTAGATGATGGTGTGCAGTTGCTAGGGTGTTGTTACGTGGTTGCTAAGGTAGAATGTTGTTGTGCAGTTGCTAAGGTGGTGAAGGTGATTGCCAGGATGTTGCTGTAGTATGCAGATGCTAAGGTTTTCAGAGTTTTGTGAGTGGTTTACATGGTGTTGCTATGCAGTTGCAGGGAGAGAATGTTGCTGTGCAGTTGCTAGAGTGTTGTGAGTAGTTTATATGGTGTTGCTATGCTGTTGCTAAGATAAAATGTGGCTGGGCAGTTGCTAGGGTGCTGTGGGTGGTTGCCAGGGTGTTGCTATGCTGTTGCTAAAGTAGAATGCAACTGTGCAATTGCTATGCTGTTGTGAGTGGTTTCCATGCGGTTGCTATGCAGTTGCTAAGGTAAAAAGTTGCTGTGCAATTGCTAGGGTGTTGTAGGTGGTTACCAGAGTGTTGCTATTGAATTACCAAGGTTGAATGTTACTGTGTAGTTGCTAGGGTGTTGTGGGGGATTGACAGGTTGTTCATATGTAGTTGCTATGGTGAAATGTGGCTGTGCAGTTGCTAGGGTGTTGTGGGTGGTTGCCAGGGTGTTGCTATCTGGTTGCTAAGGTGGAATTTTGCTGTGCAGTTGTTAGGTTGTTGTGCTATTTGGTTGCTAAGGAAGAATGTTGCTGCGCAGTTGATATGGTGTTGTAGGTGGTTCCCAGGATGTTTCTGTAGTATGCAGTTGCTAAGGTTTTCAGAGTGTTTTTAGCATGTTGCTATTTAGTTGCTGTAGTGTTGTGGGTGTTGCCAGGGTGTTGCTATGCTGAATGTTTCTAAAATGTTGCTTTGTGATTTCTAGGTGATTGCTTACTGGTCTGAGTCTCTATTTCAATGATTTTTTTGTTTGTTTGTTTTTTTTTGCCTGCTTTATTGTCGCTTACTAGAAAAGCAATATCATACCTCTGAAGCACAAACAGTGAGTGAGTTACATTACATGTCAAACTTTTATACTTGTGGGTCTGTGGTTTCAGAGTGTTTTTAGCATGTTGCTATTTAGTTGCTGTAGTGTTGTGGGTGTTGCCAGGGTGTTGCTATGCTGAATGTTTCTAAAATGTTGCTTTGTGATTTCTAGGTGATTGCTTACTGGTCTGAGTCTCTATTTCAATGATTTTTTTGTTTGTTTGTTTTTTTTGCCTGCTTTATTGTCGCTTACTAGAAAAGCAATATTATACCTCTGAAGCACAAACAGTGAGTGAGTTACATTACATGTCAAAATTTTATACTTGTGGGTCTGTGGTTTGTTCATATCAGTTACTAAAATCTTGATGAAACTTCCTTTTGGAGGACCAACTAATCTGAACGTTATCATCAGATAATATTTTAACTTGCTGTTTTTAGTGCAGTTTTCTCCATCATTATGAACTGCTTTGTCAATGCATTCACTGGTAGTTCAATCATGACCAGAGAACCTGATGGTACTTATTATGCAAAGCGGTCAGGAAGGCACCGGCTCAATCTGTGTTTAAAATCAGATCCAAATTATTCATCCAGCGCTACAAAGCATTGAGTCCCCAAAGCGCTGCAGTTAATTGTTCTTCCCATCCCTGTCTCTCAAGTCAATCAATTGGTCTATTGTTACAAACACAAGCATGCTGTTTTAATACTCAACACGAATGTTATTTACTGCATTAGTTGGGCTTTTTGAGCAAAGATGTGCATCCGATTTAAATAATATCTTTGCATGCCAATATATTTGCAAATCAATATTAACAATGGTTGCATGACACCCTTTTGTAAAGCTCATCTGAAGCCAGGCCAGAATGCCCTGCTCTGTGTTTGTGGACGTCTTTGCAGGAGATTGATTTTGAAGACATATCAGGGCTATCAGCGTGGAGATTATGTGGCCTTACATCCTCTTATCATGTGCCGTTACCAGCCATCGTCACATAATCTCCATTTCGCTGTTTTCTGTCACAGTTATCGGCACTCTCCCTCCTTTTCTGTGTCATAATGTTAATGATTAAAGCAAATCTCTTGCTTTTTCTGAAGTTGGAGAGTCTAAAAATACACCATCCCACGTGTGCAATTACAACCAAGCATTCTATTCTTCCTGAACGGAGTGTTCTTGTCAAAACCTCGGCAGAAACATTGATAATTACAAAACAATTAGCAAAGTCGCTTATAATCTGACAGCGATAAGCACATCTTAAATTGTATATTCTTGTGGATGTTGTTTTTCATGCAGTGTAGTAACTTATTCCACTCAAACATCTGCAAGGCATCAGTAGGCTCAACGCAGCTGCATTTTCTGATAGATTACTCGCCTGATTCCTCCAATATGTCAGTGCGTAACCAACACATGACATTTGAGACATGTACGTTTTATAAACGTTTAACAGTAAAAATAATTATGATGAATCGTGAGCCGGAGAAAGAGATGCATGAATGAGGAAAGCTTTCTCTCAAATCTCCTGCATTTTTTTTCAACCTGCGTAAACAATGGAGGAGTACATTTCAAGGACAAGGTTTAGAGATGTCTGCACTATTGATTTGCTAACAAGCCCCCATTCAGCAGCACTTCCGTATTCATCTCCCAGCCCGACAGACAATGGTGCACATTGGACTATTTACAATAAAACCCAGTGTTCTCCTGCTGTGGAGCAAGTCTCGCCTCGAGATACAGCATGAAATCGAGGGAGAAAGAGCTGGTAAATGAGAAAAAGAAAGGGCAGAAGCTTCATATAATATGGCTGACCCATATTTGAATATGTATGTGCTGGGGTGTTTCATAATGGGGGACTACAAATGTGTGTTTATGCGAGTATTTGCGAGAGACTCTCTGGCAGCCTCCCTCCCTGGCGCTGCCCCATAAGGATCTCATTTCCATCGGCCATAAAACATTAAGTTGTTAAATTTCTTTATGCGCCTTGCTCCCCTCGCACCGAAGGGCTCTGAGCGTGTCTGAAATTGAGTGATTGCCCGCAGCCTCTGGATTGCTTAACCCCTACTGTCACACAAACCTCTGTGGACTTATATTTTTAGGATTTTTTCCCCCTTCCACTCCACCCCCCGCTTTTTTCTCTCTCTTTAGTCTCTCCATTTGCCTAATTCTCTAGCCTCAAGTGCCTCTGTCTTTCTTTTTTTATATTTTTCTTACTTTGTCTCTCTGTCTTTTTGCCTTCGTTTCTCGGTTTCCTGTCCCTACAGTGCAAAAATAATGTTCGTAATTAATATATTGTCATTATTTTATGGTCAAAATATCTAAACATACTTTAAACAAGGAAAATTATGTAAGATAACGTTTTCAGAGAATATATCTTTTCTCCTTCTGTTTTCCCATTGGCAACATCATTCTCATGTTTCGAGCATTTATTCAATAAATTTGTATGCGGTTTAGAAAAATAAGCTTAATTCAACATAAATTCTCTAAAAATAAGACATGTTCTCTTACACAGTTCAAGTATATTCATATTCTGTGGAAGTTGATCGTTTTACTGGAAAACAAGACAAAAATACTGAACATGAAAAAATACAAGCTGTGATACACAGCTGTGCTCTCCATCACAGCAACAAATCCAAATAAAGATAAACTTTATTTGAATCATCTTTTCCCATTAGATTTGGGTAATTTTAGAAAGGAAAAGATGCTTAAAAGATTGTTTTAATAGGATATTTTCACAGGTATGACATAATAAAACCATTTTTGGTTCCTCAAAGAACCTTTCAGGAAACAGTTCTTAAAAGTGAACAGTTCTTTGCTAAGTGTGAAGAACATTTTAATAATCTGAAGAATCCTTTTTCCACTTTAAAGAACCCATTGCGCAATGCAAAGTTTCTATGCACGTTAAAGGTTCTTCATGGAACCATCAATGCCAATTAAGAACCTTTATTTTTAAGCGTGCACAATAAGATGGTCTGATGGCAGTGCTGCTTTTTGCCCAGATTTTGGAGGATATTTTGATCTGGAGGAGTTGAAGCTATAGTTGACGAAAGTCAGAGGCAGATTGCAGATTTGAGCTGACAGATTTTTACAGAAAATCACGTTATGATCAGCACAGACTCTGATTGTTTAGTTTTAGGCTATGATTCCATCCAGTCAGAGGATAGCGAACATGTTTGATGTTTTAAGCTGATTTTAGAACATATTGTTGTCATTTGCTATTAATACAATGGCACATGTTTCTGCCTGAGTTTGTTGTGTTCAGAACGACTTGAAAGTCTGGTAGTGTGTGTGATCCTTTAGTGTATAATACCCAGTTTTTTTCTCTGTAACCATTTACAAAGTTTTAGATTTTAAAAGTCATGTAGTGTTCAGTGTTGGGGGTAACACATTACAAGTAACACGAGTTACATAATCAGAATACTTTTTTCAAGTAACAAGTAAAGTAACCTATTACTTTCAAATTTACAAGAAAATATGAGTTACTTTTCTTTTTCAAGGTAAGTTACTTTGTTTATTCACTGACACCTGTCCTGTCCCTGTGTTGAGAGAAATTGAGAGTAAGTGCAGAGGCAGAGGCACTTCCTTCAGCCTGAGGCTTATTAATTTCACTCTTTGTGTGAAAGGGCCTTTACAGTTGCCAAAACATAACTTTTGGGATTTTGCGATTACAAATAAATAAGCAAGCCCAGCTCAGGTGACAAAAAGTAACACAAAAGTAACGTAATAATTAACATAGTACTTTCCATAAAAAGTAACTAACACAATTAGTTACTTTTTTTATTAAAGGCTAGAATGCACTACACAACTTTTAAAATCTGAACAGATTTTAAAACACTAGGCATCATACACTTACCGACTTTGCAAAAATCATAAAGGAAAACTAGCCATCACACACTACCAGACTTTCAAGTTGTTCCGATCACAACAAACTCACGCAGAAACATGCACCTTGTTGTTAGGAGACGGCGCATGACAAATGAAAACAACATGTGTTCTAAAATCCTCTCAAAATATCAAACGTTTAATATCTTCCAACTGAATGGATTCATAGTCTGAAGCTAAAAAAATCAGAGTCCGTAACCATCATACACCACACAATTTTCTGTGGAATCTGCCAAAGTCATGTAGTGTATTCCAGCCTTGAGTAACGCAATATTTTAATGCATTACTTTTAAAAATAACTTTCCCCAACACTGGTAAGTGAAGTCCAGCCTTTATGTTTATTAAGAACTACTTTGGAATAGTCTTTCAAAATTGGCTCTCCCAGAAGCTTTGGTATAATATGAACTTTTGTTCCTTTCTTTCTGACACCCTGCGATTGCAGTGTTGATGCCCCACTCACTCTCGCACGCTCTCATTCTCACCTGCTCACAAACACATCCTTTACAAGTGTGTGGGTGTGAGGGGTGGATGACAGTGACGTGTGACCTGCAGCCGGAGGCCAATCTCTCTTCTCTGATGGAGGAACTCATTTTCTTGTGTATGATCATTACAAAGGCCGACAAAATGAAGGGATCGCCTCTCTCCTCCACCCAAGCCCCCCCCACTCTCTTATCTCCTGCTTCTACAAACCTGCTGGCTTCGGCTCGAGTCTGTCAGCATTTACTGCCCACTCACAGAAACACCTAATTGATAATTGCAGTAATATTTGATCTGACATCTGTCACCAAGATTCTGAGCATGATTTATTTACACATTGTGAAGACGTACATTCATTATATTTATATAAAAAAAATATTAATGGTTCTTGCTAAGCACCAGTGATGGGTGCCATTGACTTCCCTTGTGAAAATGAAGTACACTTCAGTATGCTTTTTTTAAAAGAATATACAATACTTAAAGGTACATTATGTATCTTTTGGCACTCCAGCCAAGTCACGCAGGTACTGGGCTACTTTGCAGCGGTTGTCATCCAGATCTAAAATAGTCACTGCAATGATTCAGGAGACAAAAACACAGTTTGGAAAATGGACTCATAGTGTACTTGCTCATTATATAAGGTTTGGAAAAAAAAAAAAAAGTTACATAGTGTACTTAAGTGCAAACTGAATGCAACGTCTTTGGACACTAAAATGCATTTTAAATGCAATTAAATGGAAATGTGTTATATTTTAAATATTTTATATTTTTATATTAAATATGTGTTATAGTTTAAATTTGAATGCAATTAGCTGAAAATTAGAGTGTTTTTTTTAAGTAGGACTTAAGTACATCTATATGTAATTTCATCAGCATTTATGGTAAACTAAAATATACTTTAATATAATTTCTACTGAAATTTGTATGTAATTTCTTTAAATTTAATTACACATTTGTAATGATAGGCAAGGCAAGGCAAGTTTATTTATATAGCACATTTCATACACAATGGTAATTCAAAGTGCTTTACATAAAGAAAAGAAAAAAATAATCACAACAATAAAACAATGAATTTAAAAACTTTGAAAATGATTAAAACATTGATTTAAGAGGTTTAAAATGAATTTAAAACGGTTAAGAATAGAAAACGATTATACATAAAATATAGGTTAATCAGTTCGGACATCGCACAGTGCTCATTCAACAAATGCACAGCTAAACAGATGAGTTTTGAGTCTGCATTTAAATGTGACTAATGTTTTAGCACATCTGATCTCTTCTGGAAGCTGATTCCAACTGCGGGCGGCATAATAACTAAAAGCAGACTCCCCTTGTTTTGTGTGAACCCTTGGTATTTCTAACTGACTCGATCCTAATGATCTGAGTGGTCTGTTAGGTTTATATTCAGTGAATATATCTGCTATGTATTTAGGTCCTAGGCCATTGAGTGATTTGTAAATGAGTAAAAGTACTTTAAAATCAATCCTAAATATAAATGGAAGCGCTTCCAAACAGTTTAGCACCCTTTTGAAAAAATATGTGGGAAGTGTGTCAAGATAGCAGGTTGACGATTTAAGGTGCTGTACTATTTCTTCCAAAATTTTGCTATCAATTTCTTCAAAAGCAGACATAGTATCTTCTTTTTGATATTGTGGTCGAATCTGTCTAACCTCTGCATAACTTGGGGATGTGCTAGGCTTGTTATGTATTACATTTAAAATATCTTGACTTTAAATGTAATACTGAATATATGATTTAAAATGTACTTTAAAGTGAAAACGTTTAATTTCACATTATTATAAAGTACACTTTTTAAAAGTGTACTTAAGAATCAGTCATGAAGGTGTCTCTCTTTAAGTATACTTAAGTGGCCTTTTAGTTAATTAATGTTATATTATCAGCAAGTAAAGTTTTTTAAATGTACCTTTAAGATTTAAAGTATATTTCTACTGCACATTCAGTACAATTAAGCACATTTCTTTTTCAAAGGTGTTGGCCAGTAACTGCCTAGCTACCGGAACACCAGAACACCCTAGCAACTGCATAGCCAAACACTAAAAACTCTCAGACCAGCCTAGCAATGCCCTAATGACCACTGACAAGACCCTGGTGTTGTGACAGTGAGTTTTGCACTGCTCACATTTTCTGAAAAAAAAAAAAGGAATAAAGCCTGCAGATTTCACAAACAAATGTGCTCTTGTGAGTCCTCCAGTGATCACTTCATTCATATTAGTGTATTGGACTTGAAGGTAACCCCGCTGGGCTCAAAACAGAACAGCGTGGCCTTTGTTTGTGCGTGTTGGCCTTAGATACAGCTGAGTGAGTTTACAAGTTGGGAGTGTGCTGGTGTGTCGCGTGTCTCAATCTTTTGTGAGATCAGAGGTGCAGTTATAGTATCTTTGGGAATATGCAATTTTGTGAGTATGAAGTGGGAAAGGGCCTGCTGGTGCTGCGATGGGGGGACATCCTGCTGTTCACGCACACACGCTCACGTTCGGGAGTCTCCTGCTGCCGTGTGCTGATGAAAAAGTAATGTAGTGTGTCTGAAAGTTACTTGTCTTCTTTTACCCAGCACCCCGGTCTCCCTGAGGATATAGATCTCGGAGAAAACGGAGAAAGAAAGAGAAGGGGAAAATGTGTGTGAAAGGGAAAAAGAGAAATTTCGTCTGGACAATGTGACTTTTGATGCGTTCAAGTCATGTTGGAAATATTGTATATACGAGTTGAATGCTCATGAATGTCATATAAAGTCATGATTGCGAGCAGGAAACTTGGGATTTTCTTTAAGCTCAGAGATTCTGTGTCCTTGTTAGTGAGAAAAAATGTCGGAATTAGTGGATGGAATCCAACAGTATTAATGGTACATTTGTTAAAATGAAAGAAATTATTATTATTTTTATTATTATTATTTTTTTTTAATAAAACTATATAAGTTGTATGTGCAAAATACCATAGTATTATATCAATTTACAGCACTTTACATTAACTAAGATTAATACATTGTTTAGAACTATTTTCCATTGTTAGTTAATGTTAACTAATGTTAGCAAATGGCTTTTATCCAAAGCATTGCATTCAAGGTACACATCATTTTATCAGTTCTTGCCTCGCTGGGAATCGAACACATGACCTTCTGTCTCTACTGTATGATATAAAGGAAAGCTCAAAAAAGTTGCAAGAAAGGTCTACACTTATGCTACAGGTACACAGGCAGCAAAACAAGAAATCTAGTCTTAGTTATGGTATTCAGTAAAGGTCAGAATAAACTGAGAAGCACTTTCATAAATTGAATGAAACCATAAAAAGCACCTGATGTGCATTCTTGTTCAAAATCTTGTTGAAATTAATTTTTCCATCTTGCTCCGACCACAGTTATTTGAACGCACCTGACATCGTAATTTGTAATGAATCGAACACACAACATTTCACACACACAGAAAAGTCTAAAGTAACATCAGAAATTAAAAGCACCGATGTCCAACTGAAGCAGACCTCTGCTGTAGGTCCTTCCTAAAATAGTCTCTCAAATATTACTCAAAAGTCCTATTCGGAATATAAAAGTTTTTCCCCAGTAGATCAGGTCGATTTCACATACGTACCTTCTGAGTTTAATCCTGTCCTAATCAAACGAGTCTGTGTTTTTCTTATATAATCTTAGGTAAAATTACGGTGCAAATAACCTACAGTTTTTGGGCTGACTCAGAAGTCCTGTGAGAAATCTAATCCTGTCCCGTTAGGAACGTCTGTGATTGCAATATTACTTTTTCACAGCGCTTCTGAGTTTATCTTGACCTTTGTTGAATACCAAAACTAAAACTAAATTAGTTGTTTTGCTGCCTGTACACTTTTATTATTAGTTTAGACCTTTTTTGCAACATTTTTGAGCTTTCCTGTATATCAAACAATAGAGAGCGAAGATCATGGGTTCGATTCCCAGCGAGGGCAAGAGCTGATAAAATGTAAATGTGTACTTTGAATGCAATGCTTTGGATAAAAGCATCTGCCAAATGCATGAATGTAAATGTAAAATAACAGTCAGTGGTTGAAGTACTGCTGGAATCCCATCCAAAATGAAATTAGAACAATAAGAATTGCACAGAATTGCTTTGCAATAGCAGGGTTGGGTACAATTTTATATAGAGCACAAATAAAATGTTAAGTTTACAATAAGGTTCCATTTGTTAACATTAGTTAACATGAACTAACAGTGAAAAAAATATATATTTTAAACCATTATTAAGTAGTAATCTTAGTTAATTTTAATTTCAACATTTACCAAAAATGGATTAATATGTGCTTTATAAGTACTAATAAACAGCCAATATGCTAGTAATATGCATGCTAATAAACAAAGTAAACAGTGAGAACTGGTCCCTAAACTAAAGTGTTTTCACTCATATATTACTAAAATTAAAAGTTGTATCTGGTAACATTATTTCATGAGCTGACATGATCTACCAATGAACAGTTGCATTTAAGATTAATAAATACTATAACATATGAATTGCTTAGGGTTACTAAATTGTAGCTAGTGCATTAACTAATGGGACTTTATTGTAAAGTGTTAAGTAATATAACTTATTCAAATGGTTTTTGTGATGCATGCATCCTTCATAACGCACACATATAAACAGATACTTTAGCAATGACTACAGAAATCCCAATCCCGTCTGAATCAATACACACAATCACAGACATCCTCTGTTAATAAATGTAACTCAGATGTCTCTGGGAAAACTAATCTGGTTGGAATAATGCTACAGAGATGAATTGAACTTTGCTTTGATAACACATTAATCTCTCTCCGCATGCAGACAAAAACGATTGTGGTTAGGGACTTGTGTAGTTTATTTCTGGTTTGAAACCGAAGCAGTTGTCCTTGCCTGTCTGCTGACATGGCAAGTCTCCAAAAGCACAAAGCAACCTTATTGCAGAAGCTATAGAATATACTTTGTAGCTAAACTCCAATGCCATTTAAAGTATAAAGTACCAACATTTGTGTTACTGACTTGGATTTCAGAGTATTTCATTAGTCAACGATCTACTTTTACACCAAATCTTTTGTTTGCAATAAAGTCACTGTGTTTATTTTTTTGTCCAGAGATGTTTAGAAGCATGTTTTCATGTACTATTTTCTGGCCCCGTCAAGAAGCTTAGCAATTTACCAAGTACACACTGAAGAGCAAGTGAATTTTCATTACACAGGCCTACATTGCATTTGCTGGCTGTTTGTGGTCTGCAAACACCAACAGCACAGAAAAAAATAATGCATAATAGGATAAAATGTGCTTGCCAGCGACATAACTTCTATTGACACAATTAACTAGCACATAAAATCCCCATTTTAATTAGAAAAGCCAAATGTAAAAGGACAAAAATGTGTTGGGTGGCTGAAAGAAACCAATTATTTGTCATAATTTCTGTTCATTATCATCTTTTTTTTCCAGTTTCGAAAGTGATTTTATTCAGCATTTCACCATCAACTAAACCTGTGTTCATTAAATCATCCTTTTCGTGTCAAGGGTGTAAATATGTTCCTCAAACGTCCTTCCATTGAGTGACTCATTATTTATTACATAAAGTGGGATGGAGCCATATGGCACCATCAAACATAATCACACAGAAATTATTGCTTTGTTTATTGACAGAAAATGAGAATTTAGAGGATGATTGCTGTCTAGATAGAGTCTGGAACAATGCATTTATTAATGGAATGACTGGTGCTCGTTTTATGTGTGAATAATTTCTATCATACCTAAAGACATGCAGATGTAATTTACTTCCACTGAAGGAATATTGGCACAATTTGTCAAGTTAAATGGATTAATGTAGTGCATCACTTCCATAGTTTCTTTTTTTTCCCCTTCATTTCATTTTGTACTTAGGTATGTGTTATTACTTAAGTTTTATTTAAAATAAAGTGCTGGGGTGCTGAATTGCACAATAAAACAATTGAGTTTGCTTCTAAATATTGTTTTAAAATGCATAAAAAATAAAATAAAATAAAATAAAAAATAAAAAGTGATGTGGTGCAGAAAGATGATAAATAAGGTTGTGCCATTGCATCATACACAATACAATTCTCCTTTTTAAATTTCTAGCCTTTCTCTATATTGGTATTTGAATAAAAGACAAACAGCCTTTAGATATAGATTTAATAAAGAACATGTTAATATCTGAAGTATAATTTCAAAATTGGTCAATTTTTTGAAAGAAAGAAAGAAAGAAAGAAAGAAAGAAAGGATGAATTTATGTACAAAAATGGTATCAATCTCATGTAATACTGCTCTTGTAGTATATATATATATATATATATATATGTATGTGTATTTACATAAACATTTATAAAAGTAAAAAAAAAAGCAAAAGTTGAGGTTAATATGCATGATCTTTTCCAGTGCTTAAATAAATAATTTTGAGGTTTATTATTAATGAATATTAAATATTTATCTAATGTAATGTGACATTTATTTTTTACAATAAATAATAGCTTTTGTTTGACATGAAACCTCCCTCCTGCTTTCCTTGACCGGGTCTGCCACAGAAAAAAGTAGGACACTTCTCACCCTGATATCAATCCATTACCAAAAAGACAATTCTTTTTTATTTGCTGAGCACGCTGACAATAAGCCATTAGGATGAAAGGTGAGAAAATATTTCTGGCTCCACTCACCGCTGTAAAAGTTCATTCCACCAGGCCAGTTGTTTGTCTATCTATACCAAATTTATTTCAATTAGAGACACGTCCCGCCTTTTTTTCCTCTAATCGATCGCAGCGCTTGGCAGCGGGGCACTATACACTATACGAGGTCTCGGCCACGCTGTGAAATATTCACTCCTTTTGCCATGTTTATGGTTGGGTCCACTTTGGCACTGTCAACAGTTAATAAAGACACGGCTAAATAATTAGCAGACTAACAAGGGTTTAATCTTATACAGATTAAAGTTGGGCCCGGTCTGCTCGTTCGATTGAGATGTTTCTAACCTCTTTATCTCCATTAGTTAAGAATCTGCGTGTGTATTTTTTATATCACCAATGGCCATTGATTTCCCCCTCCCTTTTAATACTTGCACGAGTGATATTATATGAGCCTGCATGGAGGCTGCTATCGACTCCTCGTCCATCGATATTATAAATGCCTTTACACTAGCAGTTAAGCTCATATGTCATTTATTGCATTTGCAAAATAACAAATTAATCAGCTAGCTGAGCGTCTGCTCCAACCGTGTTAAATTAGCACCATCACGCACTTATTTATGCCAACCGAGTGTATTTTTAGGTGCCTGCATTTGGACGTCACTTCTGACATGTGGCCCCAAGGGAAAGACACAATATCAGATTTGTAGACTTGGAAGAAAGTAATACAGGCCTACAGACTTGCTTTGGGAGACAGGCTCCGTTTGGAATTAAATCACTTCCTAGTTCTGTTGTTGTTGTTGTTATTGTTTTTTTTTTCTTATCTCAGCTGCTGACAGTCAGTTTGCTGCTGACAGTACAGCAGATTCGGGTTAATGGAGACTAGCCTTCAGGCCCCAGTGAACGCTGGGTATTTTCACGGCTGCGCCTGCCTTAGACAGAAACAATCTCATGCTGCGACCTCATCATTGCCCAACTTAACTGATGTGCTAGTTCTGAGTGGGTGCCCAAATTTATGCTACATTATCGCATGCATCGTAATTATGTTCATCTTCATGTGACACTCATGAGCTGCTTTTGCACGTAATTAACCTATTTAACATATTAATTCTACCGATTAGATGCACGTCAATCATCAGTGGCAAAGACACATTCTCCAAGCTGCTTCCCGCTGCACTGCAAAAAATGATTTTCTTACCGAGTATTTTGGTCCTGTTTTCCAGGACAAATATCTGAACATTCTTAAATTAAGATCCAGTTACTAAAGATGCAAAACATTGCTGAAAATGTACCTCTGGCCATTCAAGATGTAGATGAGTTTGTTTCTTCATCAGAACAGATTTGGAAAAATATAGCATTCCATCACTTGCTCACTAATGGATCCTCTGCAGTGAATTTGCTTTGAAGCTGCTTTGTTTTTTGCAAACAATCAGCTTTTCGCTTCACAAGATGTTAATTGATGGACTGGAGTGGTGTGGATTACTTGTGATTTTTTTATCAGCTGTTTGGACTCTCATTCTGACGGCACCCATTCACTGCAGAGCATCCATTGGTGAGCAAGTGATGCAATGCTAAATTTCTTCAAATATGATGAAGAATTAATTAATTAAGACAAATTGTAAGCCATTTTTTTGCTGTGTGTAGGTTGTTTATTTCTCCCAGTGATTCTTGGAGCCATTTCCACGTGACGCCCATCACATCTCAGAAAGTCGTTCCTTTTTCACCTTATCTCTGGCTAAGACAGCTCTGATTCACAGGTTCACCACAACCCTTGGCCTTGACAATCACACGGCCAGCTGGAGGCGGTCCACACCTTCACTCTGTCCATCCATCACTCCTCTGGGGCTTGAGATGGAGGGTATTTTCACCTCGGGTTCCCCCCTCCCCCCCAGCAATTGTCTTCTATTTAAAGGTGGTGGGGGAATCAAAGCACTTTATATATCAAAGTATATCAAATCTTGTGCACTGTCCTCTTTCTTCACCTCCTTGTTCTAAAAGTGGAATCTGGGAAAGCCCCTGAAGAAAATCCTCTGCTTGTGAGAAACAGGACTGGAAAATATGGGCAGGGATCATGTAATAGCATGTGTACCATGTGCGCCAATTGTCAAGGATGAAGCTAATAAATAACGCATAGAGCAGACGTGCCCTGATGGGCTGGGGAAAGTGCTCCCTACCAGCACAGATGTCTGTGCAAGAGCGCATCATTTGGAAAATATTGCATGCTATTTTAAGAGTCATATTTGTGTACAAACATCAATAAAAAATATCAATCAAAATCAAGATTAAAGTACATACATCAAGTAGATGTTTTGACAACATCAGGACTGAAATCCACAGTGAATAGATGGTTCATTTTCACAGCTTTGCAAACAACACTTGACACTTGAGCTTGACCTGTTTTTTTTATGATGTTATTAAAGATTTCTTTGTAGTGCTTTGTAGCATTTCTTATGAATATAATACATAGCTTACAGAATGTATAGCATGTTTTTTTTTTCCAAACCCGTTGCCGATTCTAACCCTTGTGGAAGAAAGAAGGATATTATTACGGAAATAATATATTTTAAAAGAATATGCTGAAGTACCATCTGAATGTAATGTTTTCTGACACTTAAAGGCACAATATGTACGATTTTTTTAATTAAAATATCCAAAAACCACTAGAAGAGTGTTATACATTTTGCTGACTTGTGTTCTTACATTATCCCAAATGTTTTGAAGAATGTTTAAATCCAGAGAAATAAGCAATTTTAACTAGTTACACGGACTGTGTCCATAGTGTCGCCTGCCAATGACGTCATAACCCCTCGATTTCCGGTTTTGTTTTGTAGAAAACATGGAAACACCACAGACGCTTTGATATGTTGTGCATTTTAATAGACCGGTGATGACTGCACAGAGTAGCATTATAACAGAACTTTCAAATGTATCTAGTATGATAAAACAGCGCTGCTTTACCCCACATACGCACGACCGGAAGGAGTGGAAGCGGTCGACTGTGGCATAATAAAAGCTCCGCTGCTTTCGAACCGTGTGTCGCGCTCGTCTCTCATTAGCAGTTGCTTCAGCGGCCTCGTTTTGCTTCGACGGCTTTCAGCCTCACCCTGCTCCATACTATGACGTTAATAAATCTTTAATACATTAGCTCATCCATGAACACGATTTCTGCCTGAGTCCTGGATTTCATCGGCTCTGGGGATGAAGACGACAACTCCCATGATTCCACACTCAGTCATGGTGTCATCAAACTACGCCTTTGTTTGTTTTGAATACATGCCCTCTAGTGGAGAAAACTTACATATTGTGCCTTTAAATGCATGCTATTTGCAATTAAATTAAAAGGCATTATAGTTTAAATGTATATTAAATGCAACTAGCTGAACTTTTGAGTTCTTTTTGACCTAGTTAAGTAGGATTTAAGTGCATCTTTTTATGTAATTTCATAAATGTTTTGTCTTTGAAATATGGTTAAAGTGTACTGCCTTATCTACTGACAAGCATTTAAAATACATTTTATGTCATTTCTTGTATGACATGTTTGTAATGATGAGGTTGCAATTTAGTACACTTAAAATATATTTACTTTTAATGTAATATCAAATAACACACTACAGCACACTTCTTTGTCACAAGGGAAAGTTTTCAATGGAACAAATACTATCCTGTAACCCTAAGCTAAACCTCGTTATGGTGTTGCACATTCTGATAGATATCAAATTGTTGCAGTCAGATCCATCCATGATTTTTTTGAACTCCAAACTGTATTCTGAAGTCTGAACCTTTCCTGACAGGTGACTGTATGATGGAGTTGACCAATGAAATCAGCTGTGGTGGATGGGGAGTTAACTGGTTTGAAAAAAAAAAATCATGAATTTGAACACATTTAAAATGCATTAAATTCATTGCTTTTGAATAAAAACTCCAAGTGTTTTGTTTGTTTTTAAATGAAAGATGACTTCTATTTGAAAGTACTGCTGTATGTCCTTCTCCAAAGGGGAATAATACCTGGAACGAGAACTCTGAATATGTAAATATGTTTAAATGAGTTTTATTCCCAGGTAAGACCTCAGTTTTCAAAATCAGCTGTGAGGATAGCAGCTTCCGAGGGATACATAGTTTTAGCCCATATTCTAGCAACATTATGTGCATCCTTCACGGAGAATGACCAAAGTGTCCAATTCTTTTTGGACATGAGCCTGTGTCCAAAATCGCATAATCTCTGAGTAGGTACTTCTTTTGAATAAGTAGTTACTGTTAAAAGAGTATGTTTTATGGGTGTAGTTTGAATGTAATCTGGACGTACTACAGTACGTCCATTGTGTTGCCATTTTTTATGACATACAGCGTCATTTGTATCGTTTCACTGCCATTCGCAAATCCTCTCCTGTGGTCTCATGGGATAGTAAACTGTCCACTGGATGCACACTTCAGAAATAATAGGACATATGGATACTTTTTGCCTATTGTATGCAATCGGACATACTTCTCTTTCACATGCTTGTTTTATTTTTTTATTTTACTATTTTTTTATTTCATTTCATTTAATTTTATTACTATATAGTAGGGAAATATGCATATTTGGATGCAGCAAAAGTGTTGTTATCTTAGCAACAAGCTACTACCAAACCCTGTCGAAAATAACCCGTATCCCTTGTGCATTTCATTTTAAAAACATTTTGTGTACAATTTTATGCCTTGAGTGCTAAAAAAAAGAAATAAAATAAAATAAAATAAAAATTCCAAATAGAAACGATGATTAATTTTAGTGAGGATAGAGGGTATATAAACAGTAGGCAGAGATGCAGCTCACTGGTTTTTCAATAGAGCCTAATAGACCTTAGTCTGGTTAGATGCCACACCGAATTTTACACAGATGAAAATGAGGCTGTGAGGGATAGACTTACAGCCTTTACAATGGCACCCACATTATAAAGGTCCTAGATCGCATCATATTCACAACTCTCTACTTGGTAGGAATTTTTGTCTTCTGAAAGATTTTTTTTCTTCTTTTTTCGGAAAGACGTTTCATCAGCTGAACAATCGGTATATTGTTAAACAACAATTCAGTGCATTGAATGCACTGATCTTCAGTCCCTCACAGCCTCATTTTCATTCCTGTCTAAAATTAATATGGCACTTCCCTGACTGACGTCGATCAAGTAGCGCAAGTTATGTAATCAGATTACTTTTTTTTCAAGTAACTAAAGGAACGGATTACTTTTTAATTTACAAGTAAAAATATCTGAGTTACTTTTTTCAAATAATTAACACTAGTTTCCATAAAAAGTAACTAAGTAACACAATTAGTTACTTTTTTTAGGGAGTAACGCAATATTGTAATGCATTACATTTAAAAGTAACTTTCCCCAACACTGGTCCTTGTTACAGCGTACATATACATTTAAGTACAGAGTAATATTAATTAACTACATGTACTTACTGTATGTTTAGGGTTAGGATGAGGGCTTGGTTTAGAGTTAGTTGCATGTGATAATGCATAACTTATTTAATTACTATAGTAAACATATGTAACGTGTGGAACAAGGACACCTTAAAATAAAGTGTTACGAAAAATCACATTTGGGCCAATTGGTTAAATGTAAAAAGTGAAGTGCAATTTTGAACGTGGTGTATAAACACTTTTTGGGGCCAAGCTATATTAACTAGGACACTTCAGAATCAGCTTCTTTGTTGTTCATGGTTGTGGCCAGGTTTCCTCAGCTTGAAATGAGTTTATCACACATTTCAGTGTGTGAACTCCGGTAGTATTCAGCTGCAGTGTCGTTCCAGTGGAGTTTGTGTTTTACTGTCTGAGGTGAAGACAGGATTGATGACACTTCTGGTTTCTAATTGCCACCTGCCTTCCTGTGGCACCACAGACACTGGACCTAGCAAAACCAGTGAGCCAGACAGCTTTATGAATCACCCACTCATCATACATTGCTGTCGCGTGCCTCGTCAGGCTTCATTATTGTAACGGCTCGACAACAGCTTCTCTAACAGTCAAGTGCTTTTTGTTTGCCATCTAGTTAGAGCAATCAACGTGACACGAGCATTAGTCTGTATCCCTGTTGTGTGTGAAAGTGTTCATATCAGCAGCGCGTTCTGCTCTGTCTTCTGCTGGCGAGCTGTAAGCTGGAAATTGACAGTAATTAAAAGGCTGTTGAGCCTCATGGCGAGATGTACATCCCAAACCGCACATAAAGGCTCAGCCTGACCAACACGCTCTGTATGTTCTGACTGGGTTCAGCATGAAATGTTTGATTAAACATTGATTAAAATTGAGTGCATTCATTCATTCAAATGCAGCATTGCTGTTATTTATTTATTAATTCAATAAATCAATTATTTATTTAAAACTGTTTAAATAATTGTAGTTTATCGATTTAAAAAAAACTATTTATTTATTTAAAAGCAGCATTTTTATTTATTTATTTTAAAGCAGCATTGACTATCTATCTATCTATCTATCTATCTGTCTATCTGTCTATCTGTCTTTCTGTCTGTCTATCATCTATCTATCTATCTAGCTATCTATCTATCTATCTATCTGTCTATCTGTCTGTCTATCTATCTATCTATTTATCTGCTTGTTTGTTTATTTATTTATTTAAAAGCATAATTGCTAATTACCTACTTATTTTAGCATTGTTCATCTGTTTAAATAGATTTTGTTTGTTTGTTTATTTATTTAAAAGCATAATTGCTAATTACCTATTTACTTATTTTAGCAGTTCATCTATTTAAATAGATTTTGTTTGTTTGCTTATTTATTTATTTACTTACTTATTTTTGACTTTATTTTCTTCATGTATTTGACACATACAAGGCCAATTCAGCTAGTCGCATAAAGACGTGCATCCTAAGTCTTTTTTACATAAGTAGTAATATCAGTCACAACTTCCATTCATGTCAATGGTTTTTAAATTCCATGTTTAGTAGTAGTCCATCATTTAGGAACAAAATAACAGACACCATAATAATAATGAATTAAATCAGAGAGTAGTCATTATGTCACATTATATAAAGTGACATCTGTGCTTCCCCCCATTTGAAAAGCACCAGGTGCCACCGACATATACGTGTGTGAGCATATGCATGTTCTCCAACATGCTGTCATATTTCACCATCATCCTCTGCATTTGTAAGTATTGCATACCCTTGTTCAAGTACCTGATATCTCCTGATTGGATCAAGTAGTCTGAAGGCCTTCGCTTTTAAGATATTGAAAAAATCATCCATGATGGGGTGGCTTTAGGGAGGAGGGCATTGCTATTCCGCTCACGCGGCCGCTATTGAACTCTGCAGGTATTATACTGTAAACAAAGATTAATGTGCTTTTAACCTACAACAAACAGAAACAATAATTTCCTGTAAAGCCACCCGGTGGCCTCTCGGATCACTGCAATCCCTCGGAAGAGAGGAAGGGAAGATGTTTTTCCCAGAGTTTCGAGGACATCCACCACAGAATGTGATTTCTATAAAAATGCTTTTATCGTGACGCTGATGGAATCCAGAGATTAGAGACGCTTCTCCAGCTTTCCCTCCCTCTCGCTGTTCAGCCGCCGTCACTGAAATGTATAACTGCCACTTCAGCTGACAATCACTATCACTGAACGCTCACTGTCCATCACTTCGGCCTTGTGAGAGGAGTCGACTCTAGAGCAAAGCTAACTGGACCTAATCGATGTGATGATGGGAGGCTCGGAGCTAGATTCTCTCTCTGTCTGCTGCATGTATTGGATGTTTCATGTCAAGGCCTCTTTCACTTTCATCCTGTTATTGGACACTGTTCATTAAAATCGGAACTTTCTCGCTCTCTGTATCTAAAGTGGAGTCAAATGCTTCTATTTTTCATTTGTTTTCTGATGATTTTAATATTATTTTCTGCTTTTTCTATTTCAACATATATTATCAGCATAACAGTTTGTGTAAAAATTTACATGAATTTTGTAATGTTTTAGTATTAAAACTTTAGTTGATTAACGGTCAGTTAACTTGCCATATACTATATGGTGGAAAAACTGGTAATGTAAAATACTGCCAAATTGATGAATTTACGAAAAATTTTAGAGTGAAAAACAATGACATTTCCAGAAGTATCTGTGTGACACATCATGGATGATTTTGTATGATTATATAATAATTTTGTTTCTTCTCATTTTGTTTCTTTACATTTGAAGGTAAAAAGCCGATTTCGATTCTTCAAGTAGATTGATATATGAACATCACTTAATGAAATATATAGTTATACGTTGTAAAATATACAGGCACCAATATATCAACATACTGCTGTAATACTGCAGATAAAGATGTCACTGTATTTTTAACCACAAATTGAACAGAATATTTTATTTTATTTTATTTTGCCTGATGGAGTGTTTAAGTCAAACCATCACGGATGTTTCTTGTAAAATTCCTTTGGATATATAGAAATGAAGCAATTGTTAATTTTTTATTATTTTTTTTTAAATCTCAACTTAGATTGCATCCTGGGAAATGTTTGTAACCTATTGCACCTACTTCTGTAATGTGATGTATTACTCAGTCTATGAAAGGTGGTTGGAGAATAAGAAGAGTTCTTGGTGACAGTAGCCCAAACAAAGTGATTTTAGAGCAAGTTATTAATTTGTTTTTGGCAATAGAAACAAATGCTTTTTCTTTTGAAAAAATATGCAATGAATCGTACACAATAAGACCAGGAATGTGCATTAAGAAAGTAAATACTGACTACATTTAGTCTATGTTTGCTTTCTACCTGTAGGAGAATTTGAAATATTAAGGTCTTTATGTTTTTCTTTCCTGCAGTAATGAAAGAATGAATGAAGTAGGCCAGTAAATCAGTCCTGAGAGCACTTAATAATTCGGTATCTGTGTTTTCATGTCTATCAGACAGGGAGTCTGCTCTTGTGTTTTTGGTTGCTCTGACAGACCCAAGCTGGGGACGCTTGTCAGTGCTGGCCGCTTTTCCATCAGACAGCAGACATGACAGCTGTGTTTATTGGGAACAGGGATGTCCCAGGAACAGACAGTTGGATTTAGAGGAGGAAGAGTGGAAACTGACACAAACACATACACCACTGTCACGGAGAAGACAGCATGAACACGAATGCTGGATGTGATGAACAGGGCTTAAGACAGCACTGATCACGGCACTAAAAATAAAGGTTCTCCATTGGTTTCTATAGTTCCATGAAGAACCTTTAACATCCATGGAACATTTACATTTCACAAAAGGTTCTTTATAATGATAAAATGTTATTCAGATTATTAAAATGTTCTTCACACAGAAGAATGCCATAGAAGAACCATTTCTGGCTCCCCAAAGAACCTTCTAGTGATCAATTCCTAAAAGATAATTTTTTTTCTTAGTGTGAAGAACATTTTAATAATCTAAAGAAGCTTTTTCCACTATAAAGAACCTTTTGTGGAATGGAAAGATTCCTTGGATGTTAAAGGTTCAAACCATCGATGCCAATAAAGAACCTTTGTTTTTAAGTGTAGCATAGCAATTTATGAAGCACTACTCACACCAAAGTCATTTTCAAACCAAGCAGCTTTTTGGTAGTCAGCGTGGCAAATTTGCATGACCAACTTAAACAATCTGCGTGCAGAACTTTTTCACCCTTACGCGAAACTCCTGATCGCGCCGATTCCTATTGAAATGACTAGATTTCGACTGCGCAATTTCACAGAGTAACAGAAAATGGGATCATACCTTAAAGGGGTCATATGATGCGATTTCAAGTTTTCCTTTCTCTTTGGAGTGTTACAAGCTTTTCGTGAATAGATAAGATCCCTAAAGTTGCAAAGACTAAAGTCTCAAACCCAGAGAGATATTCTTTATAAAAGTTAAGAGTCAACCACGCCTTCCTAAAACGGCTCGTTCGAACACGCCCCAACATATCTACGTCACGATGTGGGAAGATTTGCATAACGCCGCCCAAATGTTCACGCAAAGAAAGAAGGCGTAACTTTGATTCTCGCTGTAGTATTGTTGCTGCCACCACCACCGCCATGTCATGGAGACGGTGTGTGTTGTGAAAGCGAAACTACTTTGTTTGGTCTTCCAAAAGAGGACACAACTACACATCAGTGGTTAAGTTGTATTTACAACACTGTTCCAGAACAGTTCAAACCAAATATTCTGATGTGTGCAGCACATTTTACAGAGGACAATGACTGTTTGCTGGGAGAGTAGCCTACAATGCCAGTGTTCTGACAAATAATGCTGACTCACAGCCTGTAAGTACGTTTTCATATTTAAAGGATTTGCCACTGATGATTCAAACTAGCTGGCCAATCACAGCACACCTCGCTTTTCAGACCGATGAGCTTTGTAAAAATCGACACGTTTCAGAAAGGCTGGGCATAGAGGAGAAACAATAATGTACAGTATGTGGAAAATAATGTGTTTTTTGAACCTTAAACCGCATAAACACATTTCATTACACCAAAGACACCAAATAATGTTATTTTTTAGCAACGTCATATGACCCCTTTAAGAATAAAATATCTTCTTTTTACGAACTGTTAACAGAAAGGTTCTTTGGGGAACCAAAAATGGTTCTTCTATGGCATCATTGCGAAAACCTCCTTTTGGAATCTATGTTTTTAAGACTGTGGAACATTTTTATTGCACAAAAGGTTCTTTGTAGTGGGAAAATGTTCTTCGAATTATTGAAATATTCTTCACACTAAGAAACTGTTTCTCAGAACAGTTACAAGAAAGATTATTTTGGGAACCCAAAATTCCATTGCATCACTGCGGAAACTCCATTTTGGAACTTACGACTGTAGAAGAATCAGACACCGAAGGCATATGGACAAAACCCTCCTCCGCCTCGGCCTCCCAGAAAGTTCCCTATTGTCCTCCTTGTCCTTTTGCCCAGAGACAAAAGTTTAAAAAACCCCTTAAACTTTTATTGATGAAGCTTTGACATTTAAGATTCGACAGCCATCAAACTTCTAAAGCTCAGCAGCCTTACCAGCTGAACCAAAACCTGACCATAAAAAAAATAATAACTGTCCTAAACGCACTGCCCTTATCGTTCAATCTGGGACCCGTCCCTGATCCGTCCATAATGAATGCTTCTGAGGAGAAAAACTGATCCTTAATTACTTCCCAAATGCAGAGCAACTCAATCTGCATATTCCAAGGCTTTTGTGCAACCTTGTAAAACAAACGAGTTGTGTCATTTTCTGTGGCGGCTCTTCTCTGTGGGAAAAAAGAAACGAGCCGGCTGCGACGATGAATTGTGACATACCTTATTTCCTAGGACCTCGCGGCAATAGTCGATAAAAGGGAATAGCTTTAGAATGACCTACAGTCGGCCGTAATTGACCTATTTTGCATACGCTCTGGAACATTTTGTGCTGTGCAGGACAGACGTTTTATTTGCCCGGTTATTTATTGGCTGGCAACATGCTGCTAATGCCTGGCCAGGGACTTTGCTGGAGTGTGGTTGTAGATTATCATGATTGCCACTTATTAGCATCGAGCAGCCTGCGTGTGCGCCAGAGTGAAGGAGTGTGTTTACGTCCTCTGACACGTGCTGAACTTTCACCGTCTCTAATGGAATTGGACGTCGTGTTGTGTGCATATTCATTTCCATTAGGTATATAAAAGAGTAGCGTCGACAAAACGAGCCGATCATCTCATGTCGCGCCACCTCCCGTTTCGTTTCAAGTCAAATGTTCTCGAGCGAGGCATTTGTTTGCTATAATTTAGGCTTGCAATCGATGTGGCGGCTGACAATAATTGTGAAAAATCGTCTCGGCCCTCGCAGGCAATCTAAAGGGAAGCGCGACGCCATCTGACGCGGCTGTGTTTGTCTTTGAGACTGTCTCTGCCAAAGGCTTAACTTGAACTCCAAACGCTGAGGTTACCATCATCCCCTCCAGCGACCAACTCCAGCTAATGAACAATTACAGCCGGCGGGATCACTTAGTTGATCATTATGAAAGACCCCTGATGGGAATGAATAGGTGTTTTTGAATATGAAGATTGGTTAATCAATTGGTCTGAGTCGAAAAGACGGGCAGATGCATTTGTCAATGTTAAATGTGTAGTATTTATACAATAAATTTCCCAGCATGCATTTATTCCACTGAAATGTCAATGTCAGCACTGATATTAGAGTGCAAGTTTGAGCCACGTATCTGGTTCTTTGTAGAGTTTTGGGAGAAGAAATCAAAGTGCCCTTATTTTAAAAGGATATGTGAACATTGTCATATTTATTCATCCGCATGTTGTTCCAAACCTCTATGACAGTGTTGGTCACCATTTATTTTGACTGCATACAAAAGAAGATGGAATGAAAGTGAATGGTGACTGAGGCTCTCCAGAAGGTTTGGAACGATGTGAGGGTCGTTCACTCATTTCAGTAGTGTACATTTTATAGTAACAAGCTTCTTTCTCCAACAAGTAATGGTCAAGCATGTCAAAATGCTACATCAGTGTTTTTAATCTTGCATTATATTGTGCATGCAGTCTTAAGGCGAAGTGAGCTGAGTCAATAGACCGACTTTGCTCAGGAGTTATTTTAGTATTATTTATAATCAAATGTAATTTTCAATTTCAATTTTGGCTTCCAATGATGATGAAAAGATTATTGTGATACATTCAGCTTTGCAATTATGCTGTTGTTCTGTCTTTTGTAATAAACCTTTTCCTTTACAGTGGTAATTGTTATACTTATATTATTCATTTAAAAATGTGTTCACAATTTGAGTTGAATTACTGAAATAAATGAACTTTTCCACGACATTCTAATTTATTGAGATGCACCTGTATATATATGTATATTTATGCCATAATCATAATAGCATGTATTAACATTTTTAATTAGCTTTTAAATTTATATTTTTAGTTTTCATTTTAATTTTAGTCTAAGCTTTAGTCATTCATTAAAGCTTACATTTTTGTCATTTTTGTACTTCAACTTATTTTATTTCTGTTTTTGCAACATTTCTAATTTTAATTTAAGGTTTTTAAGCTTACATTTTAAGCAAATATTTATATTTAATTTTATTTCTATTTCAGATGTATTTCAATTAACAAAAAAATTGTTAATAAAAAATTTGTTAATTACTTAATAATGGCACCGTTTCGCTCTCCTTAACTGTCCTCCCATTTGTAGCATTGTAACTTTTAATTCATTGTAGTGAATTTGTTCATTACCTGGTTTTGCAATCAACCTGATTTGAGTATACCTACTGCAGTGTAGTGAAATGTTTATTGTTTTGTGTATATGCATGGGATTTTTTTATTTTTTATTTATTGCCCCTTCAAATAGCTATTTTGGACTGGTAGCTCGTAACTTAAGTACTACACAAATGTTACTGAAAGACCATTATATAGCTATAGGTTTATTTGCAGTTACACTGAACACCTGCAATCTCCTACAGTCATTGGCCAGTATGTAGAGTCTTCTCAGTTCTACACCATGGTGTCCAGCTACTTG
The DNA here is from genome assembly GCF_001515605.1 of Sinocyclocheilus anshuiensis. Taxonomy (NCBI): domain Eukaryota; kingdom Metazoa; phylum Chordata; class Actinopteri; order Cypriniformes; family Cyprinidae; genus Sinocyclocheilus; species Sinocyclocheilus anshuiensis. The sequence goes on along the minus strand of NW_015546067.1, from coordinate 66,683 downwards.
TTCTACCAACATGCATCAGCACATGGCTCTCTCTGTTAACAACTAGAAAATGCCTTCCTGCAGAGGCTGAGAAGAGATTAATTCACGTAAACAATACATTACAAAGAACTCCCTTAGGAGAGCAATTTATGAGCCACTTTTAACTGGTGGGTCCTCGAAATAACACATTTTCCATATGATGATTTTCATCAGATCCTACTGGAATGCTGATGTTTGTGCTGCTTTACTTGTACGATATTGACTAGGAATATTGGATCTGACATTACTACATTGGATCCGGTTCATATTCTGTGTAATATAACAGCGTGAAGGTCAGGTTATGTAAGCTATTTATTATTTTTACCCAATTTCTATACAATCCATTGGCTTTCCCACTCTGATTTTCTCTAAACAGTTTGTCTAAGGAAAGGTTAGTAGGTAGGATTGTGCTGCTGTGTGGTGCAATACAGTCCCTGCAGTGTAATCAAAAAGGCTGATGGTGTTTGGGCCAAGATAGTCAGAGGAGAATATTACAGTGTCAACAGTTCCTAGCCAGGCTGATATTCCTCTCTCTCTCTACATGTTTATGTCTTGGAGTCTTCAAATCTAAGTGTAGCATATAACATTGTTGAGATCTCTCCTGCAATTCAATAAGATATTTCCATAATAAGTACTCCTTTTAAAAGATAAATAATATACTTAAGTGTAAACTTTTTGGACACATGATATGCATATTAACTGCAGTTAAATGAAAATGTATTATAGTACATTTTATATGAAATGTATTAGGCTGAACTCTAGAGTGCTTTTTGACCCACTAAAGTAGGAATTAAGTGCATTTTTATATGTAATTTCAGAATTACTTCTATACTGTCTTTGAAATATGGTTAAAGTGTACTGCTGAATGTACAGACAAGCATTTATGGTAATATAAAATATAATTGAATGTAATTTCTATTGAAACTCATTGTTTACTCAGAAACATTTTTAATGATGAAATTGCAATTTAGATAAATATTGCATGACTAGAGTTAAAATTATAATTCTTTAATGATAATAATAATTATAATTATTAAATAAGTCATAATCATCAAAATAAGTGTATTTTAAAGCACAAAAAATATTATTACAAAAATGATTTAATGTATTTTAAAGTAAACTTCTAATTTTAAATTATTACAAAGTGCACTTTTTAAAAGTTGTATTGTCATGAAATTATATTAACTTTAAGTGCACTTAAGTGGCTTTTTATTTCATTAATATTATATTATCTGCAAGTACATTTTTTTAAATATTATTTTAAGATTTGAAGTACAGTGCAAGTGCATATTAAATACAGTTAAGCATAGTGCACCATCGAACAACACTCTAGCGGCTAACAAAAACACCCTAGCAACTGCCTAGCAACATCCTACCATCCCACCAAAACATCACGATGAGTTTTTGACAGGCAATTTTGTGCATGTGATTCAGCATCAATATTTTATGCCAAATTTAAACTCGTTCGATCAGAGTGATTTGATGTCAGGATTAGTGACTGAATTCATGCTATATTTGTGTGGGGGTCTCTCCCATTACTGGAAAGAAACCCGTTTATCTCGCCCTTAATGAGAGTTAGGCTGAAAGCGTCAGTGGGCAGTAAATGGTCCCAGTAGGAACTGCTTGGTTATAAATCTGAGTGGGTGCAAACAGAGAAAGCACGCGCTGGACCTGGGTAATGGTGTGGGACAGGGTGCTAGACGACTCCTGGAAGACAGGTTGATATTCTCCTGCCTGCCTCTTTCTTTCTCATTTGCTACCTCTCTGACTTTCACAGCAGCTAGGCTTGTTTTTGATGAGTTTCACTATTAAAGCGCTCTTCCAGCGCCGGGCTAATTAGCCATGGAGTGTATTAATGACGGCGTTAGTGGTAGTGGCTGGAGCCGAAGTTGCGTAGGTCTTCAACATTGTTCCCACCCCCACCAAGTTGGCCTGTCTCGCAGTCCATGTTTGCTGCATCACGTGCATTAACCTCACTCGGCCGGGTCGTTTGTCTTCGCAGATGGCTGCTGTGCTGCTCGGCATCCACAAGAACTGACTCGCCCAAGACATGTTAATCGCTACGAGAAGCAACATGGATCAGGACGCAAGGACAAGCACGCACTTTGTGCATTTTTGAAGTGCACCAACTTTATAGATCTCTTTTTGTTACTACACTAACTTTTTTGTTACTATACCAAAATTTGTCATAAATTAAGGCCCACTCACAACAAGAACAATAACTATATTAGCCTCCACACCAACACACAATTAAGTTCTATTTATTATAAGTGCACTGCAGTTTTGTCATCTGCCGCTTTAAATGCTGGAGCTCTTTAGCAGGGTGAATTCTGATTGGCTGTCAATGTTTTTATCATTCATCAGCTGGTAAAAAAATAAAATAAAAATCAAAGTGAGTCCAACATTATCATTCCTCTATATTATTATCATTATAGTTATGTTGTGGACTCTGTTGTTTTTTAAATTTAGAACAATTTTTAAAACTAAAACTAAATTCGTAAAAATCGTATTCATTATTATTATAATTACTGTTCTTGGTGTGAACGGGCCTTTAGTCACTTATTTTAGTCAACACTGTGCTAGAGCTTGTTAGTATGTGCTTTCATATCAGTCAAAATACATTTTACAAGAAAATACTATTTGAGTCTTTCTACTTCACAATTCCACATTTAATTCAACATATATATTAAAATGTATCAGAAATTAAGGCTCCTTCACATCATGTGAATGATAACTATGTGAATGATCAATGATAACTATAATAATAAATATATTAATGGCCACATCAACGCACTAATTTTTAACATGTTATTATTGTTGCACTTTATTTTACAGTACGTGCACTTACAGTGTACCTACCTAAGAAAGTACTTGGTAATATAATGTAATTACATGGGTTAAGGTTCATTCAAAAATAATGTTTTCATAACTTAATGGGAACGTTATCAAAATGTTCTTAGTGTATTTTTTGTTAGCTGGAATGGAAATGAATAGACAGTTGGTCCACTACAACAACAAAGGCTTTCCACCTTTCAGCAAGTGCCAGATAATCATACAACACTCATTCCTGGTTACTCCATCTTTGTCTTCCCAAAGTGATGAGTTTTGGACATTCATATCCCACGATTAATGAGCTATAAACCTTTTATTTTCACTTTAACCCATTATCTTAGGTGTGCACAAAAAGACTGCCACCCTTTCCATCCAAATGACATCTCCATCTGAATTTGCCGAGCTATTAAATTTAAGGCTAAGCATTTCGGTTCTGTCAGTGCATATCAAATCTCTCATTTTTCCCCATCTGCGCACCCCAGCAATTCCCACGCTTAACCCGCACACAACCGTCCTTAACGTTTTGATTTCATTATCGCCGTGACTGAATATTCATATCATTTCATGGGCCCACCTACACCTGCGATGGGGGACCTTTATGCATTATTCATGAGCAGGGTGCAACGGGGCGTGGTCTGAACCAGTAAAGTGTGCAGGTGGGAGTTGGAAGCGGACAAGACGGTGACATTAAACATGCATATTCAGCGCCGCGTTTACGTTATTCATCCACACCCACGTGCATTGGCTGTGGTCTCCCACAACTGATGGCTCTTCTTGTTTAATTGCTCTCTCCGAGTGTGAGTCAGTGTTAAGTTTACTGTTGGGAGAGAAGTTGGGCTGAGTTCAGCAGTGCAGTCTGAAGTTGATATTTGCACTGGCTGACTGGTGTAAATACTCCCACACAAGATGATATTCAGGTTGTTGCGAAATGTCAGGGACATCTTCAGCTGTTCTCCTGTGGATTCGTTTGTGTACTTACAAAACCCACCAAGGCACGAGCCAGGGAAAGCACATGAGAGTGCTGTCCTCTATCTAGACATCTGGGTTTGATCTACACTATGAAAATCATTTTCTTTATCTGTATCTTTGGGTTGTTTTCCACAAAGTATGTGCTTAACACAAGATACATTTACTGAAAAAACAAAATTGCTTATGATATTACGACTTATTTTCAGAGAATATATCTTGAATTGTTTGTCTTTCTTGCCCCACTGGCAAATATGTTTTTTTTTTCTTGTTTTACACATAAATCAAAACAAAATTCATGAAAAAATTAATGCACTTTCACATTAGCCTCAGCCTCATACGTTGGCTGAACGTCTGATGCATACGGCACACAAAATTGGAAACACTTCAGGAGTTTCGAAGTTGTCATCGGGTTGGTTTAATTATACAGGATTTCCGGAAGACGTGCGTGTCGCATTATTTACATTCCGCCTGGAAACAAATATGCCGTTATGCCAAACCCCCTCATGTTAGAAAAAAGCCACCGTGTTTACAACTGTGACAATGAGCGCCTATCAGGATCAACTAAACGCTGGATTTTTAAAAATATGTGAAATATTTAAAGTTTGTGGCATAGATTCTTTAAAATATGTCTAAGAGTTTTACACACCGGTCTGTTATTGTGGGGACATTTCCACACTCCTAAATATGATGCGGAACAAACCGAAACGTGATTGGTTGCTTTACCTGTCAGTCATATGGCCTCTTGGGCGGGCCTTGCCATTCAAAGCGGCCAAGGTTTCCAGACCTTCTGTCGTCAGTCTACTTACCCTTGTGAAAAAGAAGTATGCTTTGGCATACTTTGGAAGTATGCGTTTAAGAGTACTTATAACAGACATAATATACTTTAAAATAATATTCTTAAATGCCAACTGAATGTAATGTTTTTCAGATACTTAATTGCAATGTGTTGATATTATTACATTGCTAATTGCACTTTTGAAAAAGTGTTATAGTTTACATTTATATTAAATAGAACTAACTGAACTTAACAGTGCTTTTTGACCCACTTAAGTACATTTTTATGAGTAATTGTCTTTGAAATATAGTTAAAGTACTGCTGAATGTACTGACAGGCATTGGTTAGGGGTTGGAGGAGAATATTGTTGATGTCCTTCACACTTGTATTTTCAGGATTTTGTCAAATATAGATTGTGGCAAAGAAAATGTTTTTTTTTGACAGCAGAAGCCTCTGCTAAGCTAACCTCAATTCCTCCTTTGCCACCATCCTAATGTCTCTGCCGACATCAAATGTCCCTCCTTCAACCTGTCAAATCAAGCTTCAAAAATGATTGAATAAAATCACTAAGATAAATGGCTGTCGGGAATCTTTTCCATCCATCCTTGTTTATCTAAGTGCTAACTCACCCGCTTTGTTATGACCATAACTGAGCCCCGTCCAGGTTTATCTTCCCATTTGTCAGTCACTGCGGCCGTGATCTTTTGATCCCAGACTAGCTGTTAACCTCCACATTCCCCTCTAGACCTGCATCCATTAATCCTGCGGGATTTGGAAAGCTTTATTCCAAGCTTTGGCTGTGATCTCTCATCACACATGCCTCTAACTAGTCTTGATGTCTCTATTTTATATCAACACGCTCTGTTTTATCACAATTTTCTGTTAAAATCCAGTCTAACTCTCACTTTGTATTGCAGGTAGGTAGTCATTTTGCAGTTTGTAAAGCCTCAGCTGCACATGCAAAGTTTTATTTTGTGTATTTCTGAAGGAGATTTCTGCTCTCTGGTCTCTATTCTAAAGCACAGTCTCTTAAGGCTAAATATGTACCTGTCTTTTTGATATATCTCTTGGAGAATGAACCTCAGACTGCATTTTAACATGACCTTTTCCTTTCTCTATGGTCTTAAAAAAGGCGATAAAGCCTTTCAGGTTTTCCAAATTTCCCTGCTCATGTTTGTAAATGAAATGTTCAAAGTTATAATTTTCTGTGACTGTTTCATATTATAAAAGTTAGAAGTGTCATATTGGCCAGCTTCAGCATTAATGAACTGGACTCCGGTGTCGTCATGAATAAAAGTAGCATAACTTCTATTATATCTGAGCACAGAGGACTAGATTTCTTAATTTTCGGCATGAACAACTTTGTTAACTCTTGTGAAAAAGAAGTGTGCTTAATTGTATTGAATGTGTAGTTGTAGTGTACTTCAGATCTTATATATCTCAAGTATATTTAAAAAAATGTATAAATTATAAACTGTATATAACTATAAGTTCAGCATAAAATATTGCAACCCAGTCTCATAAAAATACGTTCCTCTGTGTACATTTCTGGTGATATGTACTTATTGGTACGTATTTCGCGTCTTGCAAAAATGTGCCCCCAGGTACGTATTTGCCATGAGACCGGGTAGAAATACTGACAAGTAGCTGTGATCGGCATGATTAGGGATATCAGTAATGAGCAAAACAAAGATCAAGCTCAAGTGTAACACAAACATTATTCTAACATACAGGTTGGTATAGGAAGATCATTAAAGCAGAAGCAAGTAAAGAATAAAAACATGAAGTTATCGCAGTATTTGACATTCAGCAGATCTACAGCCTGAAGGAAACATCAGTTTCTTAATTCAAACACACCTTTGTAAAAGGGGGTAGATGACACTTAGTATCAGTTACTGAGAAGATTGACACTTGAATGTCTCGCCCATTTGAAAGAGAGTCCTGATGTAGTTCGTTGAGGCTCCAGTTGAAATTGCTGCAGTTTTGTTGATGAGAGACAATCGGGTTTGATGCAGAAGTTACTTAGGGGTCCTTTGAAGACTTCTAGCTCAGCATCATCTTCACTAACGCCTACAGTTCAGGGCTAGTTCAGATACTCTGGCCTAGTTTTCTTGTTGGGTGAGGGGTATTGTGGGAAATTTGTTAAATATAACAAACAGATACAAACAGTCTCAGATACCACACCAATCACGTTTTATATTTTAGTTTACCATAAATGTTTGTCAGTATATTCAGAAGTACACATTAATATGTTATAAAGGTAATACTTTAGTTCAGGGACCAGTACTCACTATTAACTAGTTGTTTATTAGCATGCATATTACTAGCATATTGGCTTATTAATATTTATTAAAAGAACATATTAATGCCTTATTCTGCATGACCATATTCTAAATGCCTTTATGCTACCATACCTAAATTTAACAACTACCTTACTAACTATCAATACGCAGTGAATTGGGAGTTTATTGATGCAAAAGTCGTAGTTAATAGTGGGAATCGGTCCCCAAACTAAACTGTGACTGTTATGAATTATTGTAAATTACATATAATGATTTATATATAAAGAAATCCTAATTAAGTGGGTCAAGAAACACTCTAAAATTCTGCTAATTGCATTTAATATAAATTTATAATACATATTCTTTTTTTTTCTTATGCAATTAAGCATCCAAAAAAACATTACACTAGGTTCATGTAGTATGTTCGGTAACGGTTTAGATTAGGGACCAGTACTCACTATTAACTAGTTGCTTAGTAGCATACATATTACTAGCATATGGGCTGTTTATTAGTACTTATAAATCACATATTAATGCCTTACTCTGCTTGACCATATTCTAGATATCTTAACAGTTAACATAACTACTACAACAAGTACCTTACTTACTATCAATAATCAGCAAATTAGGAGATTAGTATCGAAAGTATTGAAAACTTTTACTTAATAGCGAATGTGTTCCCTAATCTAAAGTGTTACCGTATTTAAGAATATTATTTCCATTATAAGTGCTCTTTTTTTAAAAGTACGCTACTTCTTTTTCACAAGAAAATTAAAAGAGGAAATAAAATAGTAATTGCATCTTTGAAATCACACAAAAAAAAAAAAAAAACACCCCCTCTAGTGAGAAACAAAACGCCGTCGAAAGGATGGATCTGAACACGCTGAGGCAGACACTTTAAAGACGCTACACTAAATGCATTTCAGCCTTATCTGTCACTGGACTTCTCCGAGCTTCAAAATTATTGTTTCACTCAAATAAACAGATTGAATATATCATGCATTCTTGGCGTAGATTGAAATAAATCTTTCGAATCAGATTTTTCTTTTCTCATCTTATTTTTTTCGAAAGCAATTTCTTAGCTGGTCTGCCCATCAGAGAAGAGCTGCCTTTCATAAATGTTTCTGTGAGAACGCATAAATCTCCCTTACTGATAATGTCAGAAAAGAGTGAGGGTGTGTGTGTGTGTGTGTGTGTGTGTTATTTTTTGCGTGTGTATTTGCAGGCGCAAATATTTTTGAGACACTTGGATCTAGACCTGTATTTATGCACTTGTCATTTTGTGCCAGTACACATGCTGAAAATGTAAGTGTGTAGGCATGCGCTCTCTAGACGGAATCAAGTATACTTTTGTGGGCAATTGAAAGCAAGCTCATTTGTGTGCTTGCATGGCTTTGCAGTGCATGACTGAGTGTGGGAATTCGGTGTGTTGTCATTTCATTGACAGAATGGAAGGATTTGCCACTCAGTATGTTAATTCTCTTTGTGTGCGTGTGTGTGTGTGTGTTTGTGAATATGTGTATGTGTTCTTGTGTCTGTGTGTTTGGCTCACAGAAGATCTCATTCGCGCTGGCTCTGGTGAGGGCTGCCATGATTCGGTGAGGTTTTGGGTGGGATTGTAATTGTACTGTGCTATACTGTAATCCTGCAAAGTGCATATACTCTCATACAATCAGGGTAAGTTCACTAAACAGTTGTGGCACTTTTTTTGTGTTATATTTCAATTTTAAATGCTAACCACCCTCAATACGGTCTACCTAGATCAGGTTTGTCAAACTCAATTCCTGGAGGGCCGGAGCACTGCAGAGTTTAAATTCAACCCTAATTAAACACACCTGATCCAACTAATCAAGTCCTTCAGGCTTATTTGAAAACTACATGGTATGTGTGTTGGAGCAGGGTTGGAACAAAACTCTGCAAGTCTCCGGCCCTCCATTGAGTTTGATACCCCTGACCTAGATGGTAAATGCACTGCAATAGAGTAGCAAGTCACTGGCATTCTTTTCAACATAAACACTTGCTTTCTGTGAAGTGTATGGTAATTATTGCACCCTATTCACAAAACTCTGCATTTAACGTTGTACTTCCACCATCTGAAGAAATCATCTGACGTATTTTAGTATTATTTTAGTTTCAGTTTTTTTTTTATTTATTTATTTTATAATAGTTTATCTTACTTTCAGTAATCAGTGCTGTAAATTTCTATGCTTGTATGAGTTTAAAATTGCTTACAAATATTTCTATAAATTGATATTTGAAGTTTTGCAATCATGATCAGTGTCAATTAGTATTATTTATATCCTATTATATATGAATGAAATTGTTTTGATTTTATATTCTAATAATTTTGTGTTTTTGTCATTTTTTCCAAACATGTTTTTTTATGTTTCTACTTAGCTTTCTTTTTTTTTATTGATTTAAATTTGAGTGTTTTTCGTTTTTAATTTAGTTAGTTGTCATGAACATATTTCTTTTTTTTTTTTTTTAAGTTTTTGCCAGTCAGTATGTTTTCATTTTTTTACCCATCTAATGTTTATTTTTTATTTTATTTAATAATTTAATTTACTAATTATTTTATGCTATTTAATTCAGTCAATTAAAGAAAACCAAGGCAGCATTTTACATTTTTTGTTTACATTTTTGCCAGTCAGTTTATTTTTAAGGTTTTCATTGAATATTTATATCAGTGTTATTTCAGTATCATTGAGATGCTATTATAGTTTTGTTAATATTTTTAATCAGTTTTCTATATGTTTTGTTTTCTTTTTAATTTTAGTTAGAATTTTAGTAATTTTGGCAACTAGCTTTATATTTTGCTTTTTAAATTAAAATTTTAGTCAGATATAATAACTCTAGCATATATATTCATTTCACTTCAATATTTTATTTTATTAATTATTTAATTTAATCAGTTAATGAAAACTGTTTTTAATAGTTTTAGTTTTAGTTTTAGTTAACAATAACAACACTGCTATATGCTGAGCCTTGGAGTTTTCCAATGCAATAAATGTAGCTATATACTAAACTGAATTGGAGAATACACTCTTTTTATCCGTTTATCTCAAATATCCACTCTGTCCCTGTCTCAATTTCTTAATAACTAATCTGCAGTTTAATAATATTTAGGAACATTTGTGTAATGAATTAAGTCACTCAATCTAATCGCTTGCCACATTTAAGGATATTCCTGTGTGTGTGTGTGTGTGTGTGTGTGTGTGTGTGTGTGTGTGTGTGTTTGTGGCAGAGAAGGACGAGACAGAGATGAGAATGGGAGCCTAATAAGCCAATTAAGAAGCACTTAAGATGACCGCACAATACTTGCATTTTGCAATTTCATTTAAACATTTTCCAATTGTTATGGAAAGACTGTAAAGGTCTCACTAGTGAAGAACATTTGTGTGTGTGTGTGTTTGTGTGCAGTTCGAATTGTCACTTTTACATATGAATGTTGTGTCATCTAGACTAAGATGTGGAGCTCTCAAATTCTGAGACGAAACAGTCATATGCCATGTGGGAATTTAGATGCTAGTTTAGCATTGGAGGAGCTCTAGAGCAACGGGGCAACAGGTTGAGCGAGGAACTCTGGGATACATCTTTGGCACTGGAGACAGAACTGAAGCAGCAGACGTGCAAAATTTGAAGAAGCGATCGAATTTTCACTCGACTGGAAATGGTGCGACGGAAAGGAGGGGTCAGAAAAATGACATATTAATTTATAGATGATGTGAAGTATGGGCACTCCATTGTGTCTGAACAAATACATATACATACACATGCATTCTGCATTCCCACTGTTGTAAATTTTGTAAAGTAGTGTTATGAGACTGGTCAATATAGCAATCCTGCTAAAATACGTGACAACATTAATTGCTATGATGCTAAATAATTTCAACAAGCTACTGTCCTCATTAAGGCCACTAAACCTTGCATATTCTAGCAGTATATGGCACAATAATGAATTTGCTGAATAAAATATCGTTTTAATGAAAAAGTTAAAATTCTGTTATGAAATCATTTCACAAGTAGGCACTTATGAAAATAAAGTGTTCAATTGTATTGAAAGTGCACTTTGATTGTACTTTATTGTAAGTATATTTTAAAAAGCTGTACTTGCATATAATATAACATTAATGAAATAAAAGACCACTTAAGTAGACTTAAATAGTGACTTGACACACTTCAATACACTTTTAAAATTAATTTGACATATTCATGTCATTTTCACTGTGTGCTGTATGTAAAATGAATGTTACCTTGGCTTTATAAAAAAAAAAGAAGATTCCCAATGCACACAAACTTGTGCTTGGTACATTTGAACCATATTTAAGACACCATAAGTAATTATGAGTAATTAAATGTACTTAAGTCTTACTTATGTGGTTCAAAAACACATTTAATATAAATTTAAACTATAACACATTCTTATTTAGTGCAATTGAATTAACATGTAATTAAGTTTCCAAAATAATTACATTCAGTTTGCACTTAAGTATATTAGTTACATAAGTTCTCTTTAAAAAAAAAAAAAATGCTAAAGTTTCCCTTTTTCACGTGGGAGCTCATGTTATATCATTATTAAAGGGATAGTTCACCCAAACATGAAAATTCTGTCATCATTTACTCACCCTCAAGCAAACAGCTGATGGTAGCCATTGATTTCCATAGTATTTCTTTCCATACTATGGAAGTCAATGGCTTCCGTCAACTGTTTGGTTACCACAATTCTTTAAAACATCTTCTTTTGTGCTCAACAAAATAAAGGAAGTCATACAGATTTTGAAAAACTTGAGGGTGAGTAAATGATGACAGAATTTTCATTTTTGGGTGAACTATCCCTTTAAAAGGGTTTCAGGCATTTCACATGACCATATTCACAACACAGTGCAGCCTCCCGCAGATTCCTTCCTTAATAGTACGTGCAAATCAAATGACTAGAACAAAGTTATCCTGAAGTCTCTCGCTCTCTTTCTCTATCACACACATATATAGCCTGTCCCATCAGGGTAATTAAGTCATCAGCTGTAAGTATCAACATCAAGCTAAATATTTGATTTGTGTCACAGGTGAATGTATAGCCTCCCACAGCTGCCTCAATCAAAACTTGCCCCCCACCTGTTCAGTTACACATCAGAACCACAGGGAAGACGGCCTGAAGCACAAGAATTATGTAATTGCCAATAGATGAGGTATCACATGGCTCGGTGTGTGTGTGTGTGTGTGTGTGTGTGTGTGTGTGTGTGTTTGAGAATGAAGCAAGGACCAAGGCCTATAATACTACTACTATTACTACTACTACTACTACTACTACTACTAATAATAATAATAAAATTAAATAAATGAAATTGTAATAATTTTGTAATTTTATTAAAATTGTATACTTTAGTGTGTAAGCAGTATATAATAATAATTATATCCTATATACATTTAATTGCATGTTAATAACCTTTAAATTATACTACAAACAAATTTATATTTCTATATAAATGTACATATTTATTATAAGTATAATAATACTATGGAAAAGTCATGTTAATTATAAAATTTTTAAAACGCCAGTTTTATAATCAATATTCCTCATATATATATATATATATATATGTGTGTGTGTGTGT
>NW_015546067.1:49415-54181 GCF_001515605.1 Sinocyclocheilus anshuiensis | reverse complement strand
ATATGTGTGTGTGTGTGTGTGTGTGTGTGTGTGTGTGTGTTTGTGTGTGTGTGTGTGTGTGTGTATGAGAAATATCACAGTCATAGCAGTGTGAAATGGCTGTATGATTCAGCCATAGGTGATCACAGTGTGCTGATATACAGCCATATCGCACGGCTACGACTGTGATATTTAATTTATACAACAGTTCGACGGCAGGAGTGTGTAAATACATAAGAAACAACAACGGAGTGTTTTTTAAAACCCCTCTTTTGTGTGGAACTACTTCCTTCCGCCACGGATTCAAATCTCAGTTTGACAGTTGAACAGCCTCCGTTACTAACTCAAAAACATCATTTTAGAACTAGTAACGAAGAAACATTGAGTTGCATCATTGGAAGCTTATTGTATTACTGTATTAAAAGTTCACATTATGTAGAGTAGAGTATTATGAGTGAGAGATGAACTGAGCAAATGTGATTACCTGCATCTGATACAGCATGGTCCGATTAGTTTGAATGTCCGCTGAGGAAAGCGATATCTTTGTCGTAATTTCATCTATTGAGCATTTGTTGGCTGCGGCTTACAAGCTATTGTTAAAAGTAAAAATAACTTCCTTGTTTACAACAGCATTTCAATCTCTTTCAATATAAAAGTCTTTACTGCGTACTCGCTCAGAAAAACGGTCTCTTGTCGCCATCTAACGGTGGAACAATGTAACTCACCATAACGAACACACACACCGTTTCTCAATACTAAATACTATTATTAAATACTACTATTATTTATATAAAATACTATTTATTGAATGATAATATTTAATAACAACAGCCATCATAAAATTTGCTAGGCAATTCAGTCAAAAGTACAAAGGCAGCGCTCTGATATTCAGCATTAAAGTTACATAAAATATAACGTGATGAGATTTCGCCCTCAGCCAAAACTATTTGCTCTGGAACAAATAATAGATTAATGAGACCAAAGACTGCCCATTAGATTTACCCAAAATGAATTATATCTAATTTTTACCGCTAGAGAGACATTAGCAAATTTCAGAAGATCTGGCCGGGGTGAGGCTGCTCTCGACGGTTTCATGAGCGCTGATCACCTACTGACGCCCTGGAGCTCACATCTCCAAAAACTTTGAAGAAAACTTTCAAATAGACGTTATCTTTATTAACAAACCGCATATTTGAAGTCTAAACTAGTACATTATTGCCTAAAAAAAACAACTATTTGTGACACAAAACAATATTATTTTTAAATTATAGTGGATTTGGGCATCGTTTGCCATGTTTGTTTCTCATTAGCTACTCCACGATTAGCACAGTGAAAAAAAAAACAGTCAAAATATATTTATTTATTTATTTTTCATATCCTCAATCTTCACTCTAGTAAATCTCCACCACTGGAAAAGTACTCTTAAACTTCATGCTCTAAATCGTGAAATTTTAATTTTAATTGTAATTATAATTATTTTAGTTTCTTTTTTTTTAGTTATTTTTTTTTTAATTTACAGAAACTATAAACTGCTAATAGAGTAAAATAATGTTTGAAAAAAAAAGAGCCTTCAAATATTGTTGTGGACAGATTGGAATTGGTGATTTTGGTTTTAGCCATAATTTCTACAGATAAACACATCTGATGTATATTGCATACAAAATGGCAAGTTGTGTGTGTGTGATACAAGTCAGATGGATTAGTCTGTAGAAATTATAATTAGCCCTAGGCTATATAAAAATGATGAATTAGATATGTGCTAATTTAGAATTGCTAAGCAAACCTGTGTATATGTGTTGAACTGGTGCTGGTTTTGTTGTCATTCATGCCTGAATACTAAACCCACTGAGTACCAGGGTTAGTCAGACACACACAAATATTGTCCCAGCTAGTGTTAGAGCTTTAAGGAGCAAAACTGTTCTGTTATCAGACACAAATAGTGATCATATTCTCAATTTACTATGTAAAACAGAGCATCACTGTGAACCTTGATAATTCAATTTATACACTGCCTGTGTTTTGCCTTTCTGGACATTAAGTATTGTTGCATCAAACCTTCACAACAAGTTTTTTAAATGCTCTCAGTTTAGCATCTTGTGTTGTACAATTTAATGCAAGGTTGATCTGGTTACTGTAGAGGGATGTTTTGAGTGTATGTGAAGATTTGTGTGTGTGTGTGTGTGTTTGTGTGTGTTTTGAAAATGACGCACCCACACAAATGAAGGTCATTAACAGCTACTGAAGTAGTATCAGAGTCTTAGCTGGCGCAGAAAACGGCTTGTGATATTACTAATTAAACTCAGTGATGCGGTGGAGGCTCCTCCGTGCTGTAAACACAACCTTGCTCGCTCGCTCTCTCTTTCGTCATCGGCGGGATGCGATTGATCCTAATATCTTTGAAATATACACTGGCTTTCATCTCGATACTGCCAAGGGACGTCGAAGTAAAAGCGAGGCAGGAAAGGAACAATTCCAACACATAAAATAAGATCTTGTTGCTGTATTCATTGTTATAATTAAATTTCGCCACCAGCTTCCTTTGATAGATTGAAGCGTTCACCTCGTTGAGCACTCTATGCACTGTGAGAGAAACGTTTCTGATGTCTGCCGTTCGGGTGGCCCTCATGTGTGAAAAGGGGGAGGGCGTAAAAAAATGACTTTGTTGATATCAATTACCAGGTGACTGTTGATCAATGATAGCCGCGCCATAATGATTTGTTGTCAGATCTTTTGAGGAAAGAGCAACGCTGTATTTTTTCCCCTTAAAAGAGAAGCTTGTTTGGGGTGAGCTGTTTTTAAGAAGTGGAGAGGCTGATTGTCTTCTCTTTGCTGTGCAATTTTCCATTGATAGGCGCTGCCAACATGCCCTTTTAACACAAAAGCCCTGGCTGACACTGTGACAATTACCATTACCCCAAACACATCGCAAGTGACTTTCTTTTGTTTTTTTTGTTTTTTTTATTAGATGCCGAGATGAGAAACCAAAGGACGGAAAAGAAAAGGGAAGTATTCTGCTTTGCGCTCTTTCTTAATGAAGCGTTTAGCTTTTGCCTAATGGAAACAAATGTCAGCCTTTTAGTGGGAGACGTCTCATGCACGGGAATGAGGAATAAAAACAGAAATTCTACATTTAGTAGATAATGAACCAAACACAGGTTCCCAGACAGGTGCCAAGGGAGGCACCTGTTCTGTTGCAAGAGTTGTTGACAGCAAATAGCGTGTACTAGAACATCAGTACGGAGGCTTGCCGTAAGAACTATCCCCGTCGAGCAATTAAAAAAGAACTAACAGATGTTCTTCGTTGCCTTCAAGGCTCAAACTTTTTTATGATGCAGCTATGTATTAGATAGTGCAAGGTAGTATGTTGAGTCTCATACAGAGATGCAACCTGCTAATCAGTCTATGTTTTCATAAATATCCTAAAGGTGATTGGTGCTGAAACAAATTTTGATCTTTCGTATGCAAGAAACTCAGTATGCAAAACAGTATGCTCACTTTGCAGGAAGAGATCATTTGACCTGCCCACTCAGGAAGAGATCTGTAAATTGTGTAAAACATGTAAAACGACCTAAAAGAAAGTTGGTTTTATGGTTCTAACATTTCAAATAAGTCAATTTGAAAGTAGTATTAAATTACATTTTAAGTTATTTCAAGTTAAATCCAGGAACGCTATTCTAATGCAACATTTTAAGTTTTGATAGCTAATTGCGACAATCATTTCTTACAGTGAATATGAAATTGTGGACAAATAACTTTTCAGTTTTCAAGTCAGTCTATGTATAGTCAGGAAGGGGATTTCTCAGTGATTCTTTCTGCTTGTTACATCATTACGCCAGTAGGTGGCGACAAGTGTCTGTCTGAGTCAATGATTCATTGCCTCTGCCGATTTGTTCACAACACTGATTCACTGATTCAAGAAACTGTCAGTATAAGTGAGTCATTGAATCATTTGTTCAACCAATTTGTTAAAAATGTGCTGATTCATTCAGAACAAAGTAAATCATGAGCGAGTCATTGAATCATTCACTCAAAAACACAGAATCATTCAGCAGGGATTCAGAAACAAAACATCAACGGTTCTGCTGTCCCTTTGTTTGGAACTATTTAATTGGCGGAGCATAAATGGTATGCACGTTATGCAACATGTACGTTTTTGTTTATTCAACTTTTGTATAAAATCAGTATCACAGGGTTGTGCTGCCTACTTAATTATTACTGCAATAACCTTTCAGAATGACACAAGTTGTCACTAGTTTTAACTAGTGATTGGTCATTGATAAACGATTAATTGTATCTGTCATGTGGTAAATGAACAAAAAAAACTATGTAGGTGAACTAATCATTTGATATTTCTTGTAAATTATATTTGGCTGAGTTATAATGATTTCCTAATTCTGAAAACAATCAAAGATTTACTCAGGGGCGTAGATTACGCGGGGGACGTGGGGGACGTGTCCCCCTCACTTTTAATATCACGTAAATTCGTCCCCCGCACTTTTTCGGGCAAGTGTGTGTACATCAGGATTCTTTGATGCATAGAAAGATCCAAAGATCAGCATTTATCTGAAATAAAAAGCATTTGTAACACTATTCCATTCAGTATAATTTTTATTATTTTTTTGGGGAAAGAAATTAATACTTTTATTTAGCAAGGATGCTTAAAATTGATCAAAAGTGATGATTAAGACATTTGTAATGTTACAAAAGATTCCCATTTCAGATAAATAGTGGTCATATCGATATCGGAATTATATCGTATCGACCGAAATTAAGAAATTTATCGTGAT
>NW_015546067.1:48962-49321 GCF_001515605.1 Sinocyclocheilus anshuiensis | reverse complement strand
CAACATTACTGCTTTTGCTGTACTTTGGATCAAATAAATGCAGGCTTGGTGAGCAGAAGAGACTTCTTTATAAAACATAAAAAATCTTACTGTTATATAGATTACAGAAATGTTATATATATATATATATATATATATATATATATATAAAACATTTCTGTCCCCCTCACTTCTGAAATGATGGCTACGCCCCTGGATTTACTGCACAGACACAGGCTCCGAATGAATCACTACTGTGCAGGCTTGGACTCCAAATGAATCACTGCTGCGCGGACTTAAGTTTCAAACGAATCACTACTGTGCAGACTCAGGTTCCAAATGGATCACTACTGTGCAGACTTAAACTCCAAATGAATAAC